>NW_025548933.1:0-35000 GCF_905237065.1 Salmo salar
GTTACTCCTGCCACATCACACCTGGTGTTACTCCTGCCACATCACACCTGGTGTTACTCCTGCCACATCACACCTGGTGTTACTCCTCCCACATCACACCTGGTGTTACTCCTGCCACATCACACCTGGTGTTACTCCTGCCACATCACACCTGGTGTTACTCCTCCCACATCACACCTGGTGTTACTCCTGCCACATCACACCTGGTGTTACTCCTGCCACATCACACCTGGTGTTACTCCTCCCACATCACACCTGGTGTTACTCCTCCCACATCACACCTGGTGTTACTCCTGCCACATCACACCTGGTGTTACTCCTGCCACATCACACCTGGTGTTACTCCTCCCACATCACACCTGGTGTTACTCCTGCCACATCACACCTGGTGTTACTCCTGCCACATCACACCTGGTGTTACTCCTCCCACATCACACCTGGTGTTACTCCTCCCACATCACACCTGGTGTTACTCCTGCCACATCACACCTGGTGTTACTCCTGCCACATCACACCTGGTGTTACTCCTCCCACATCACACCTGGTGTTACTCCTCCCACATCACACCTGGTGTTACTCCTGCCACATCACACCTGGTGTTACTCCTGCCCACATCACACCTGGTGTTACTCCTCCCACATCACACCTGGTGTTACTCCTCCCACATCACACCTGGTGTTACTCCTGCCACATCACACCTGGTGTTACTCCTCCCACATCACACCTGGTGTTACTCCTCCCACATCACACCTGGTGTTACTCCTCCCACATCACACCTGGTGTTACTCCTGCCACATCACACCTGGTGTTACTCCTCCCACATCACACCTGGTGTTACTCCTCCCACATCACACCTGGTGTTACTCCTCCCACATCACACCTGGTGTTACTCCTCCCACATCACACCTGGTGTTACTCCTGCCACATCACACCTGGTGTTACTCCTGCCACATCACACCTGGTGTTACTCCTCCCACATCACACCTGGTGTTACTCCTCGCCACATCACACCTGGTGTTACTCCTGCCACATCACACCTGGTGTTACTCCTCCCACATCACACCTGGTGTTACTCCTCCCACATCACACCTGGTGTTACTCCTGCCACATCACACCTGGTGTTACTCCTCCCACATCACACCTGGTCTCCGACCTGCTGAATTCCTCCTCCCACATCACACCTGGTGTTACTCCTCCCACATCACACCTGGTGTTACTCCTCCCACATCACACCTGGTGTTACTCCTCCCACATCACACCTGGTGTTACTCCTCCCACATCACACCTGGTGTTACTCCTCCCACATCACACCTGGTGTTACTCCTCCCACATCACACCTGGTCTCCGACCTGCTGAATTCCTCCTCCCACATCACACCTGGTGTTACTCCTCCCACATCACACCTGGTGTTACTCCTCCCACATCACACCTGGTGTTACTCCTGCCACATCACACCTGGTGTTACTCCTCCCACATCACACCTGGTCTCCGACCTGCTGAATTCCTCCTCCCACATCACACCTGGTGTTACTCCTCCCACATCACACCTGGTGTTACTCCTGCCACATCACACCTGGTGTTACTCCTCCCACATCACACCTGGTCTCCGACCTGCTGAATTCCTCAGTTTCCCGAGAAGGCTGCCAATCAATCCAGGTTTTTTTTTTTTTAATCGGGTATGTTTTAAAAGACACCATCGGTATCACGTCATCAATGCATTTTTTGTTGTTGTTGTAGATGAATCCGATGACTGAGTCGGCGTATTTATTGACGTTAATCCCTAGAGGCGACCTGGAACATATTCCAGTCCACGTGATAGAAAAAAAAATAGGGGGGAAAAAAAAGAAGTAATTTGAGCGTGGGATTCTGATTGGTCAGACCAGCGTTGTACTGACCTGACCACCGGAACTCTGACCTTCGACCTTCGACCTCAGTGTGTTTTCAAAACAACTTGGAACTTGGAAAACAAAACGCGCTCCGATTGGCCAAAAAAATAGTTTTGAATGATTCATCCAACTCGGAATTCCAAGTCGTGAAAAAAAACTTGTGGCATGAGCAAAAACATTTTTTGGGATAAATTACGATAATTCACTCATGATCGTTTTAGCATTGAAAATAAATTCAGTTTTCGTCTACTTCGCTGGATATGTGGGGCGGCAGCGTAGCCTAGTGGTTAGAGGGGGGCGGCAGCGTAGCCTAGTGGTTAGAGGGGGGCGGCAGCGTAGCCTAGTGGTTAGAGGGGGCGGCAGCGTAGCCTAGTGGTTAGAGGGGGGCGGCAGCGTAGCCTAGTGGTTAGAGGGGCGGTAGGTAGCCTAGTGGTTAGAGGGGCGGTAGGTAGCCTAGTGGTTAGAGGGGCGGCAGCGTAGCCTAGTGGTTAGAGGGGGGGGCGGCAGCGTAGCCTAGTGGTTAGAGAGGGGGCGGTAGGTAGCCTAGTGGTTAGAGGGGCGGTAGGTAGCCTAGTGGTTAGAGGGGCGGTAGGTAGCCTAGTGGTTAGAGGGGCGGTAGGTAGCCTAGTGGTTAGAGGGGCGGCAGCGTAGCCTAGTGGTTAGAGGGGGCGGCAGCGTAGCCTAGTGGTTAGAGAGGGGGCGGTAGGTAGCCTAGTGGTTAGAGGGGCGGTAGGTAGCCTAGTGGTTAGAGGGGCGGTAGGTAGCCTAGTGGTTAGAGGGGCGGCAGCGTAGCCTAGTGGTTAGAGGGGGGGCAGCGTAGCCTAGTGGTTAGAGGGGCGGCAGCGTAGCCTAGTGGTTAGAGGGGGGGCGGCAGCGTAGCCTAGTGGTTAGAGGGGGGGGCGGCAGCGTAGCCTAGTGGTTAGAGGGGGGCGGCAGCGTAGCCTAGTGGTTAGAGGGGGGGGGCAGCGTAGCCTAGTGGTTAGAGGGGGGGCGGTAGGTAGCCTAGTGGTTAGAGGGGGGGGGCAGCGTAGCCTAGTGGTTAGAGAGTGTTATACTAGTAACCGAAAGGTTGCAAGTTGAAATCCCCGAGCTGACAAAGGTAATCATCTGTCGTGCTGCCCCCTGAACAAGGCACTGTTCCTAGGCCGTGAAAATAAGAATTTGTTCTTAACTGACTTGCCTAGTTAAATAAAGGTAAAAATTTGTTTAAATATGTCTCGCATAGCTTCTGAGTTATCTTGAAAGTGCCATGGAAGTCCCTCCCCTCTGACCTTCTCCACCAATGGGTTTTGAGAAGGAGGTGAGGAGAGAGAGGAAGTGAGGAGTATACAATTTAGATTCTCCCCATGTCTGCTAGCTTAGCATACTGTTGTTTAACCGGCCTTGTCATGAATGGATTCCTCAGAAGGGGAGTGATTTTATGTTTCGGTGAGTCAAGCAACTTTGGTTACGCCCTTCCCCGCCTGTCAGAGCCTGTCAGCATGGAGAAAGTTCTGAGAAAGTTCTGCCGCCCGCCATGTTAGAGTAAGTCTCTGATCTCTCTCTCTATCTCTCCCTCCTCACCTCTCTCTCTCTCTCTCTCTCTCCCTCCTCACCTCTCTCTCTCTCTCTCCCTCCTCACCTCTCTCTCTCTCTCTCTCTCTCCCTCCTCACCTCTCTGTCTCTCTCTCTCTCTCTCTCCCTCCTCACCTCTCTCTCTCTCTCCCTCCTCACCTCTCTTTCTCTCTCTCTCCCTCCTCACCTCTCTCTCTCTCTCTCTCCCTCCTCACCTCTCTCTCTCCCTCTCTCTCTCTCTGTTTCTCATCCCTTGTCTCTCTCTCTCTCTCTCTCTCTCTCTCTGTTTCTCATCCCTTGTCTCTCTCTCTCTCTGTTTCTCATCCCTTGTCTTCTCTCTCTCTCTCTCTCTCTCTGTTTCTCATCCCTTGTCTCTCTCTCTCTCTCTCTGTCTCTCTGTCTCTCTCTCTCTCTCTCTGTTTCTCATCCCTTGTCTCTCTCTCTCTCTCTGTTTCTCATCCCTTGCCTCTCTCTCTCTCTCTCTCTCTCTGTTTCTCATCCCTTGTCTCTCTCTCTCTCTCTGTCTCTCTGCCTCTCTCTCTCTCTCTCTCTCTCTCTCTCTCTCTCTCTCTCTAAAAAAGTACATTGTAAGTTTATTTTCTTTATTTTACTTTTCTCTGTACTAGCCAATGGTAGAAGTGTAATGAAGTTGGCTTTAGCCCAGATAGGTTCCCCCATCTCCCGTCCTCAATCCAGATAGAGTAGCTAGCTCGTCTAACTATCTTAGCTGGCATGTCTACTGGCAAGGTTGTTAGAATTTAGGGAAAAAAGCAAGTAATAACTAAATGTACTGAATAAGATAGTCGTAAAGAGGACAAGACAAAACCTATTCCCCCCTCAGGAGACTGAAAAGATTTGGCATGGGTCCTCAGATCCTCAAAAGGTTTTTACAGCTGCACCATCGAGAGCATCCTGACTGGTTGCATCACTGCCTGGTACGGCAATTGCTCGGCCTCCGACCGCAAGGCACTACAGAGGGTAATGCGTACGGCCCAGTACATCACTGGGGCAAAGCTACCTGCCATCCAGGACCTCTACACCAGGCGGTGTCAGAGGAAGGCCCTAAAAATTGTCAAAGACCCCCAGCCACCTCAGTCATAGACTGTTCTCTCTACTACCGCATGGCAAGCGGTACCGGAGTGTCAAGTCTAGGACAAAAAAGGCTTCTCAAGAGTTTTTACCCCCAAGCTCCTGAACAGGTAACCAAATGGTGACCCGGACTATCTGCATTGTGTCCCACCACCCGCCAACCCCTCTTTTGCGCTACTGCTACTCTCTGTTCATCATATATGCCTAGTCACTTTAACCACACTGTCACGTCCTGACCAGTAAAAGGGGTCATTTGTCATTGTAGTATGGTCAGGGCGTGGCAGGGGGGGGGGTGTTTTGGTGTGTTTTGGGGGTTGGTTTGTTTAGAGGGGGATTTTTTTCTAGTTTTCATTTTCTATGTTCATTTTCTATGTTTTGGCGAGTATGGTTTCCAATCAGAGGCAGGTGTCTTTCGTTGTCTCTGATTGGGAACCATACTTAGGCAGCCCTTTTTTCCCTTTGGGTTTTGTGGGTGGTTTGTTTTCTGTTTAACCTGTGTGCCTTACAGAACCCGCTGTGCCTTGGTCTGTCCCTTACGACGCTTATGACACATACCTACATGTACATACTACCTCAATCAGCCTGGCTAACCGGTGTCTGTACGTAGCCTCGCTACTCTTATTTTCAAATGTATTTTTACTGTTGTTTTATTTCTTTACTTACCTACCTACACACACACACACACACACACACACACACACACACACACACACACACACACACACACACACACACACACACACACACACACACACACACACACACACACATACCTTTTTTTCGCACTATTGGTTAGAGCCTGTAAGTAAAAATGTCACTGTAAGGTCTATACCTGTTGTATTCGGCGCACGTGACAAATAAACTTTGATTTGATAAGTTAGAGGATTGATAAGTTAGATGACTGATAAGTTAGATGATCAAATTGATCTGAAATACAGTGTAGACATTGTTAATGTTGTAAATGACTCTTGTAGCTGGAAACGGCAGATTTTTTATGGAATATCTACATAGGCGTACAGAGGCCCATTATCAGCAACCATCACTCCTGTGTTCCAATGGCACGTTGTGTTAGCTAATCCAAGTTTATGATTTTAAAAAGGCTAATTGATCATTAGAAAACCCTTTTGCAATTATGTTAGCACAGCTGAAAACTGTTGTGCTGATTAAAGAAGCAATAAAACTGGCCTTCTTTAGACTAGTTGAGTATCTGGAGCATCAGCATTTGTGGGTACGATTACCGGCTCAAAATGGCGAGAAACAGACTTTCTTCTGAAACTCGTCAATCTATTATTGTTCTTAGGAATGAAGGCTATTCCATGCGAGAAATTGCCAAGAAACTGAAGATCTCGTACAACGCTGTGTACTACTCCCTTCACAGAACAGCCAAAACTAGCTCTAACCAGAATAGAAAGAGGAGTGGGAGGCCCCGGTGCACAACTGAGCAAGAGGACAAGTACATTAGAGTGTCTAGTTTGAGAAACAGACGCCTCACAAGTCCTCAACTGGCAGCTTCATTAAATAGTACCCACAAAACACCAGTCTCAACGTCAACAGTGAAGAGGCGACTCCGGGATGCTGGCCTTCTAGGCAGAGTTGTAAAGAAAAGTCATATCTCAGACTGGCCGATAAAAAGAAAAGATTAAGATGGGGCGAAAGAACACAGACACCGGACAGAGGAACTCTGTATTAATATGATGCCCGTCTCTAAGAGTCGAAGAGAGACTGACTGCATCACTTTCTTCTTTATATAAGAAACATTATTAAATGTGTCGGAAAAATTCACCACAAAACTGTTTTGCATTGCAAAACTTCCACACAGCTCTGACACACACAGTGTACCCCACCAGATATGCCACCAGGGGTCTTTTCACAGTCCACAAATCCAGAACAAATTACAGAGAGCGTACAGTATTATACAGAGCTGTTATTGCATGGAACTTCCTTCCATCTCATATTGCTCAAATAAACAAGCAAACCCTGGTTTAAAACCAACAGATGAAGCAACGCCTCGCGGCACAACGCCTCTCCCTCCTATCGGACCTAGATAGTTTTTTTTTGATGTAGTTCTGTCCTTGAGCTGTTCTTGTCTATTGATGTTCTGTCTTATGTTTCATGTTTCATGGTTTGTCAAGGAAGAGTAACTGCTGCTTTCGCAACAGCTAATGAGGATCCTAATAAAATATGAATTACCCCAGGCTTAGAATGTAATGGGTTTTAACTTGTCATAACTATGTGTTTATATATATATATGTATATGTAACGCGGGTCGTACAAAGGGGACCAGGACGCGGCGTGTGAAGTGCTCATATTTAACTTTAATGAAACACTAATAACAGAAAACGCCCGTCAACAGTTCTGTCAGGTGAACAGGAAAACAACTACCCACAAACCACAGTGGGGGAAGAAAAAAAACACCCCTACTAAATATGAGCTCCAATTAGAGGCAACGAGAAACAGCTGCCTCCAATTGAAGGTCAACCCAATAAACCCCAACCTAGATATAGACAAACTAGAAATCCAACATAGAAATTTGAGAACATAGAACAAACACAAAAACACCCCCTGTCACGCCCTGACCACTCTACCATAGAAAATAACAACTTATATTGGTCAGGACGTGATAGATAGATATAATGGGTTTTAACTTGTCATAACTAGTATATATATATATATATTACCAGTCAAATGTTTGGACACACCTACTCATTCAAGGGTTATTCTTTATTTGTACTATTTTCTACATTGTAGAATAATAGTGAAGACATCAAAACTATGAAATAACACATGGAATCATGTAGTAACCAAAAAAGTGTTTAAACAAATCAAAATATATTTTATACTTGAGATTCTTCAAAGTAGCCACCCATTGCACAAATAGACAGTTTTGCACACTCTTAGCATTCTCTCAACCAGCTTCATGAGGTAGTCACCTGGAATGCATTTCAATTAACAGGTGTGCCTTGTTAAAAGTTCATTTGTGGAATTTCTTTCCTTCTTAGTGTGTTTGAGCCAATCAGTTGTGTTGTGGCAAGGTAGGGGCTGGTATACAGAGGATATCCCTATTTGGTAAAAGACCAAGTCCATATTATGGCAAGAACAGCTCAAATAAGCAAAGAGAAATGACAGTCCATCATTACTTTAAGACATGAAGGTGTCATAAGCTTCGTCTTCTGAGGAGAAATCATCGGACCAATACGCAGCGTGGTAAGTGTCCATACTTATACTTTTAAACGTGCCCACTAAACAAAACGAATGACAGTCCTGCAAGGCTACACAGCTATACATAGAAACAACCACCCACAAGAGAGAAAATAAACCCACTTAAATATGGCCTCCAATTAGAAGCAACAACAACCAGCTGCTTCTAATTGGAGGTCGTTCCCAAAACTAACATAGAAATAGAAAAACTAGAAAACCCACATAGAAATAGAAAACATAGAACATAAACCATAAACCCCGAAACACACTAAACAAACGCACCCCTGCCACGTCCTGACCAATTACAATAACAAAAAAAACATTTACTGGTCAGGACGTGACAGAAGGTCAGTCAATTCTGAAAAATTTCAAGAACTTTTAAAGTTTCTTCAGGTGCGGAATTTTTTTTAATTAGAGTTACATTTTGATAAATAAATGCTTCACAGAGTTCAAGTAACAGACACATCTCAACATCAACTGAGACATTCACGACTGCGTGAATCAGGCCTTCATGGTCAAATTGCTGCAAGGAAACCACTACTAAAGGAGTAGTGGTTTCCAATAAGAAGAAGAGACTTGCTTGGGCCAAGAAACACGAGCAATGGACATTAGACCAGTGGAAATCTGTCCTTTGGTCTGATGAGTCCCAATTTTAGATTTTTGGTTCCAAGTGCCATGTCTTTGTGAGACATAGAGCAGGTGAACGGATGATCTCTGCCTGTGTATTTCCCACCGTGAAGCATGGAGGAGGAGGTGTGATGGTGTGGAGGTGCTTTGCTGGTGACACTATCAGTGATTTATTTGGAATTCAAGGCACACTTAACCAGCATGGCTCCCACAGCATTCTGCAGCCCCATCCCATTTGGTTTGCGCTTGTTGGGACTATAATTTGTTTTTCAACAGGACAATGACCCAACACACCTCCAGGCTGTGTAAGGGCTATTTGACCAAGAAGGAGAATGATGGAGTGCTGCACCAGATGACCTGGCCTCCACAATCACCCGACCTTCAACCCAATTGAGATGGTTTGGGATGACCGCAGAGTCAAGGAAAAGCAGCCAACATTAAATATATTTAGATTGGTTAAAAAAAATTGGTTACTACATGATTCCATATGTGTTATTTCATAGTTCTGATGTCTTCACTGTTATTCTACAATGTAGAAAATAGTACAAATAGTAAAAATAAAGAAAAAACCCTTGAATGAGTAGCTGTGTCCAAACTTTTGACTGGTATTATATATATATAATATATATATATATATAATATATATTATATATATATAATATATATATATATATATATACTGCTCAAAAAATAAAGGGAACACTTAAACAACACATCCTAGATCTGAATGAAAGAAATAATCTTATTAAATACTTTTTTCTTTACATAGTTGAATGTGTTGACAACAAAATCACACAAAAATAATCAATGGAAATCCAATTTATCAACCCATGGAGGTCTGGATTTGGAGTCACACTCAAAATTAAAGTGGAAAACCACACTACAGGCTGATCCAACTTTTATGTAATGTCCTTAAAACAAGTCAAAATGAGGCTCAGTAGTGTGTGTGGCCTCCACGTGCCTGTATGACCTCCCTACAACGCCTGGGCATGCTCCTGATGAGGTGGTGGATGGTCTCCTGAGGGATCTCCTCCCAGACCTGGACTAAAGCATCCGCCAACTCCTGGACAGTCTGTGGTGCAACGTGGCGTTGGTGGATGGAGCGAGACATGATGTCCCAGATGTGCTCAATTGGATTCAGGTCTGGGGAACGGGCGGGCCAGTCCATAGCATCAATGCCTTTCTCTTGCAGGAACTGCTGACACACTCCAGCCACATGAGGTCTAGCATTGTCTTGCATTAGGAGGAACCCAGGGCCAACTGCACCAGCATATGATCTCACAAGGGGTCTGAGGATCCCATCTCGCTACCTAATGGCAGTCAGGCTACCTCTGGCGAGCACATGGAGGGCTGTGCGGTCCCCCAAAGAAATGCCACCCCACACCATGACTGACCCACCGCCAAACCGGTCATGCTGGAGGATGTTGCAGGCAGCAGAACGTTCTCCACGGCATCTCCAGACTCTGTCACGTCTGTCATGTGCTCAGTGTGAACCTGCTTTCATCTGTGAAGAGCACAGGGCGCCAGTGGCGAATTTGCCAATCTTGGTGTTCTCTGGCAAATGCCAAACGCCCTGCACGGTGTTGGGCTGTAAGCACAACCCCCACATGTGGACGTCAGGCCCTCATACCACCCTCATGGAGTCTGTTTCTGACCGTTTGAGCAGACACATGCACATTTGTGGCCTGCTGGAGGTCATTTTGCAGGGCTCTGGCAGTGCTTCTCCTGCTCCTCCTTGCACAAAGGCGGAGGTAGCGGTCCTGCTGCTGGGTTGTTGCCCTCCTACGGCCTCCTCCACGTCTCCTGATGTACTGGCCTGTCTCCTGGTAGCGCCTCCATGCTCTGGACACTACGCTGACAGACACAGCAAACCTTCTTGCTACAGCTCGCATTGATGTGCTATCCTGGATGAGCTGCACTGCCTGAGCCACTTGTGTGGATTGTAGACTCCGTCTCATGCTACCACTAGAGTGAAAGCACCGCCAGCATTCAAAAGTGACCAAAACATCAGCCAGGAAGCATAGGAACTGAGAAGTGGTCTGTGGTCCCCACCTGCAGAACCACTCCTTTATTGGGGGTGTCTTGCTAATTGCCTATAATTTCCACCTATTGTCTATTCCATTTGCGCAACAGCATGTGAAATTTATTGTCAATCAGTGTTGCTTCCTAAGTGGACAGTTTGATTTCACAGAAGTGTGATTGACTTGGAGTTACATTGTGTTGTTTAAGTGTTCCCTTTATTTTTTTGAGCAGTGTATATATATATATATATAAAACCAAAAATCCAAGCCATGAAGTCAAAGGAATTGTCTGTAGATCTCCGAGACAGGATTGTGTCGAGGCAGAGATCTGGGGAAGGGAACCAAAACATTTCTGCAGCATTGAAGGTCCTCAAGAACACAGTGGCCTCCATCATTCTGAAATGGAAGAAGTTCGGAACAACCAAGACTCCTCCTAGTGCTGGTCAAACTAAGCAATCGGTGAAGAAGGACCTTGGTCAGGGAGGTGACCAAGAACCCGACGGTCACTCTGACAGAGCTCCATTGTTCCTCTGTGGAGATGGGAGAACCTTCCAGAAGGACAACTATCTCTGCAGCACTCCACCAATCAGGCCTTTATGGTAGAATGGCCAGATAGAAGCCACTCCTCAGACGTCATGTTGGGGAGATCTAAAATCGAAAATACTATGTAAATAATCCATTACCTTTGATTCTCTTCATCAGATGTCACTTCCAGGTATCACAGGTCCATAACGAATGTAGTTTTGTTCAAAAAAGCTCATCATTTATGTCCAAAAATCTCCGTCTCGTTAGCACATGATGTAAGCCAGCCGGACTTCTCGTCATGAACGAGGGGAAAAAATATATTTCCGTTCGTTCAAACATGTCAAACGTTGTATAGCATAAATCATTAGGGCCTTTTTTAACCAGAACATGAATAATATTCAAGGTGGACGAATGCATACTCTTTTATAACGTATTGGAACGAGGGTACCCAACATGAACTCGCGCGCCAGGTGTCTAATGGGACATCATCGTTCCATGGCTCTTGTTCGGTCAGATCTCCCTCCAGAAGACTCAAAACACTTTGTAAAGGCTGGTGACATCTAGTGGAAGCAATAGGAAGTGCCAAAATATTCCTAAACCCCTGTGTTTTTCAATGGGATAGGTTTAAAGTCAATACAACACATCAGGTATCCACTTCCTGTCAGAAAATGTCTCAGGGTTTTGCCTGCCAAATGAGTTCTGTTATACTCACAGACACCATTCAAACAGTTTTAGAAACTTTAGAGTGTTTTCTATCCATATATAATAAGTATATGCATATTCTAGTTACTGGGTAGGATTAGTAACCAGATTAAATCGGGTACATTTTTTTTATCCAGACGTGCAAATGCTGCCCCCTAGCCCCAACAGGTTTTAACTTGGCTTTCGAAGACCTTAGAAATGCAGGGTAGGATAGATATAGGTCTGTAGCAGTTTGGGTCCAGAGTGTCACACCTTTGAAGAGGGGGATGACCACGGCAGCTTTCCAATCTTTGGGGATCTCAGACGATACGAAAGAGAGGTTGAACAGGCTAGTAATAGGGGTTGCAACAATTTCGGCAGATAATTGTAGGAAGAGAGGGTCCAGATTGTCTAGCCCAGCTGATTTGTAGGGGTCCAGATTTTGCAGCTCTTTCAGAACATCAGCTATCTGGATTTGGGTGAAGGAGAAATGGGGGAGGCTTGGACGAGTTGCTGTGGGGGGTGCTGTTGACCGGGGTAGGGGTAGCCAGGTGGAAAGCATGGCCAGCCTTAGAAAAAATTATTATTGAAATTATGGTAGAGTGACCAGTGGGAAGCCACTCCTCAGTAAAAGGCACATGACAGCCCACTTGGAGTTTGCCAAAAGGCACCTAAAGGACTCTCAGACAATGAGAAGCAAGATTCTCTGTTCTGATGAATCCAAGATTGAACTCTTTGGCCTGAATGCCAAGCGTCACGTTTGGAGGAAACCTGGCATCATCCCTACGGTGAAGCATGGTGGTGGCAGCATCATTCTGTGTGGATGTTTTTCAGCAGCATTGGACTGGGAGACTAGTCAGGATCGAGGGAAAGATGAACGGAGCAAAGTACAGAGAGATCCTTGATGAAAACTTGCTCCAGAGCACCCAAGACCTCAGACTGGGTGAAGGTTCACCTTCCAACAGGACAATGACCCTAAGCACACAGCCAAGACAATGCAGGAGTGGTTTAGGGACAAGTCTCAGAATGTCATTGAGTGGCCCAGCCAGAACATCTCTGGAGAGACCTGAAACTAACTGTGCAGCGACTCTTCCCATCCAACCTGACAGAGCTTGGGAGGATCTGCAGAAAAGAATGGGAGAAACTCCCCAAATACAGGTAGTCACCAAGCTTGAAGTGTCATACCCAAGAAGACTTGAGGCTGTAATCGCTGCCATTTACTTACATAAATGTGATATTTCTGTTTTAAAGTTTTTATAAGTTAGCAAACATTTCTAAAAACCTGTTTTTCCTTTGTCGTTAAGGGTTATGGGGTATTGTGATGTCATTATGGTGTATTGTGACGTCATTATGGGGTATTGTGATGTCATTATGGGGTATTGTGATGTCATTATGGGGTATTGTGATGTCATTATGGGTTATTGTGTGTAGATTTAATCATTTTTTACAATAAGGCTGTAACGTAAACTGAAATGTGGGGGAAAAAATTCAAGGGAGTCTGAATACTTTCCCGAATGCTACTGTATATTTGTATACAGGAGAATAGAGATCACGTTTCAAGATTGTGAGATTTCTAGCTGACGATAACTGAATGCACCAGAGTTATAGACTCTCACTTTTCCCAGAAATTCAAACATAAACACACACAGTCTAATTTTAGCTTTGTTTTGTCAGCATTGGAGTGTTATGTTTTCAACTTTGAACTTTGGTCGTTCCAAAAAAAAAAACGCTATTACTGTTAACTCTGTCATTTCCTTTTTTTACAGTCTAATATAGTATGTTTTGTTGTAGTCTATATGCAATACGATTTTTAAGGTGTTAGACAATAGTAAATGCCAAGTTTATTAAGACTGTTTCATTGCGGTACATAATGATACATCCTCATTCTGATCATGCGCCATCCACTGAGTCATGCAAAGAAAAATAAAAAAGTGCAATTCGTGTCATATGTAAAAAAGCATTCATTTAAAACTAGTGCTTTTTCAACATAGGAAATCCAAAAAGCGTTGGACAGTGCAGGAATTGACCAATGGCAGGTATCAATGAACTGACGAATGACAACCACCAATGCGCGTTTCGTCATATTAAAGGGCGTTCCTGTTATGCATTGAACGCCCATATCAAGAAACACCCCGAATTGCTGGTATGCAATTACACCATATTGAGTTGTCTTAAAAACCACCATGTACAAAATCTCTAATTAAATCCTTGCCTCCTTCTCAAAAATCTATCGGATGACAAAACCAGAGATCTCGTCCCTTTCTGACCTTCTTCTCCAATGGGGTTTTGAGGAAGGAGACTAGGAAGTGAGGATACGAGAGTAAAATGTTGATATTTTACATTCTACCCATGTCCTCTAGTTTAGCACACTGTTGCTTCAAACGGCTTCGTTATGAATGGATTCCTCAGAAAGGAGAGAGAGAGAGAGAGGGACAGAGAGAGAGAGAGATGTATTTCTGCATCAGCGAGTCAAGCAGCTTTGGTCACACCCTTCCCCGCCTACATGCCCCCCTCCCGGGACGAGAGGAGCTTTACCGCCCGCCATGTTGATAGGAGCAGGGAGTCAGAGACGTGTAAAAAGAAAAAGCCTGCTTGGCTAACTAAACTACATATTACGGGAAGGGTGTAAAAGAAGCTTTTTCAAACAACAAAAATAAGTCAACTTTCCTGGGTTTTATTGTTTTGTTTTGTTGATGTTCACTTCTTGATCGTATGGGTTGTAAAAAAAATCCTGGATATTCAGTGTTTTGTTGAGTAATTCGAAAGGAAAATGGTAAGTTATTCATTGTTTTTTGTTTGTTTTCCAGGCTGTTCAATCGCCTTGGCTTTGGGATGCTTTTGGGTGATGTCTCCACCTAGCATTTAAACCTGGCTAGCTATCGTTAGCCAGTTAGTTAGCTAACAAGGTTAGCTTTTTGCTACTACCTTTTTATTATCGTTTGTAGCTAGATAGCTAGCTAACGTTAGCCAGTTAGCTAACCAGGTTAGCTTTTGCTACCACCTTTTTGTATTATCGGTTGTACCTAGCTAACGTTAGCCTGTTAGTTAGCTAACAAGGTTAGCTTTTTGCTACTACCTTTTTATCGTTTGTAACTAGCTGGCTAGTTAGCTAACGTTAGCCTGTTAGTTAACTAACCAGGTTAGCTTTTTGCTACTACCTTTTGTATTATCGTTTGTAGCTAGATGGCTAGCTAGCTAACAGTATCGCGAAAGGTGTTGTAGTTTAGCTAGTGGCCTAGCTACTTTGTTTTGAACATTTTGACCGTGTTGGGGGTGACTCCCTAAATGTTTAAACCCAGATAAAATGCAACAATTGAATAAATCCTAAAAACATGTTAAACAAAAATGTGTTGAAATGCACTTTTTTTACTCTAAACCGAAGGATTGTAGAGAAAGGTGGGAGTTTCTGTCGTTACAACAACTGTTTTGTTTTTTGGGGAATTTTTATTTTCTATAAGTTTTGTAACTAACATGTTCATTTGTTAGTTAACGTTAGTTAGTTTTGTAGATGAACATGTTTTTAAATGAATTTAGTTAGATGTTGTAGTGAAGTCACACAGTTTCTCAACAATTTTAATGTGACAGAAAATGTAAAAAAAAAAAGAATAGCTAATGTTAGCTAGCTTAGCTAACTAGCCGGCTAGCTAGAGATGTATGTCAAGAAAGGCGTTGATGCTAATTTGTTAGTCCAACATAACTGGTTTAAAAAAAACTTCACTGTTTACTCAATAAATGTTTCAGACACTAGTTTTAGTTTGTATACAAAGCTACTAGTGTGTGTGTGTGTGTGTGAGAGTAAAGTTGGGTTTATCATTTAGCTTTAGGTAACCGTTTGGAGGCTGTGTCATTCAGGGTTGTTAGCTAACTACCTAGCTAACTAACTAGCTACTGGCTCCGTTTTTTGTTTTCGTGGAAAAAAAACGAGCTAACTAGACAACTGGGAAGCGTTGTTTCTCATAACTAGTTCATAATATCAGCAGTTTCAATGTGGTTGATGAATCACTGTGTAGCAAGAAATACCACTGACCATATTTCCAGTAAACTATCCATACAGTTCGGTAACTAGTTAACATTGAAAAGCGGAACATCATTTTAACTTATGTTCACTTTATGTAGTTATTAACTATATGGCTATAATGTTTGGGCGCTGCTTTCACCATGTATCATCAGTCGCTGTAACATTTTTATCTCTCAGCACGGTAACATGGTGCAGGACACTGAGCCGGTAATGCCCTGGGGTGTAGCCGGGATGCTGCCCCTCTGCCCAGGCTAGGGAGCAGCTATTGTCTCTCTGTGTGTGTGTGAGATCAGTTTGAGTAAGGGCAGGCCGATGCACCTGTAGCCGGTTCTCAGGGAGGGATTTCCGTCTTTGTCTTGGGCTGGGGAGGAGGACAAAAGGACGAATGACGTCTCGATCAGGGGCACGGGAAGGGGTGGGTGGGTGTGAGAGATGAGTGCTTGGACATTACATTATGTTTAGTATAGATTCATCTCTGAATTGAATTGATAAGCAGTTCTTGACACTTGGGCAGGAGCTCACTGAGCACTGTTAATGAATAAATCAGTGCTTGGAACATTTTCTTGCATGCTTTTTTTTTTAATGAAGCGATAATAGTCAGTGGATGGGGTAGTGTTGTGAGATTAGCTGCATATATCATCTATATGAGTGATGAGGAACTCGGAAGTCTGTGAACATGACCCAGTTTACTGCATCTGTAAAGTTGTAACATTCTAGATGCCAACAATCAGGTTTTTTAGACAGGTGAAATAACTGGCTGGGTTGCTTGTCTAGACACACACTACACACACACACAGAAATACCTATTGTGTTGTCCGCCCAGTGTATCAATAAAGGGATACATTCTGATTTTTGGCAATGAGGCCCTTTTATCTACTTCCCCAGAGTCAGATGGACTCGTTGATGCCATCTGGAAATTTCTAAAGCAGCCATAGGACGTAGAGACGCTGTTGCGCCCTCTTGACAAGAGTGTTGGTCCGTGACATGTCCTCGGTGACGTGGACGCCAAGAAACTTAACTCGTTATGTGGATTGGAGCATGTTCCCTCAACTCCATCCTCCCTATAGGCTGATTCATTGTTGTTTGATTGGTTGGTTATCAGGCTTACAATTGAACTGAGTACAGCAGAGGACTGACGACAACATCCCTGGGGGGCCCCGTTGTTAAGAGTCAATGTAGAAGACGTTTTGTTGCCTCTGGTCTGCCCCGTCAGGAAGTCCAGGTTCCAGTTGCAGAGGGTCTAGACCCGGGGCTCTGAGCTTGGTGTCGCACTTGGAGGGAACAAATAGTGTTGAATGCTTGGAACTGTCGTTAATGAACGGCATTCTCGCAAGAGGTGTTCCTCTTGTCCAGATGTGATGGAAGTGGCATCTTTTGTGGATCTGTTAGGAGTGGTAGGTAAATTGGAGTGGGTCCAGTGTGCCTGGCCTTGATCTGGGCCGTGACAAGCCTTCTCCAAGCACTTCATGATGACGAGGTGAGCGCGACGGAGCGATAGTCATTTGGCCGTGTCGCCATGTTTTTCTATCATTTTTATTTCGTAATATTTTCAATGTCAATGCAAATAGGTCATTTGATTCATTGTTCAGGAGTCTTATGGCTAATTGGGGGTAGATGCTGTTTTTGGATCTAGATTTGGTGCTCCGGTACCGCCTGCCAGTCTTCCTCTGACACTGCCTAGTATATAGGTCCTGGATGGCAGCAAGCTTGAAAGGCTGGTCATGCTACGGGGGGGTAGTTATTTAGGCAGGTTACCTTCGCTTTCTTGGGCACAGGGACTATGGTGGTCTGTTTGAAACATATATATAGGTATTACAGACTCGGTCCGGGAAAAGTTGAAAAGACCCTTTCCTGTTGGTCTGCGCATGCTCTTGAGTACACGTCCTGGTTATCCGTCTGGCCCTGTGGCCTTGTGAATGTTGAAGGTCTTGCTCACATTGGCTACGGAGAGCGTGATCACACAGTTGTCCGGAACAGCTGGTGCTCTCATGCCTGCTTCAGTGTTGCTTGCCTCGAAAGCGAGCAATAAAAGGTATTTAGCCCGTCTGGTAGGCACGATCGCGTCACCAGGCAGCTTGCAGCTGGGTTTCCCTTTTTGTAGTCCGTAATAGTTTGCAAACCCCCTGCCACATCCGATGAGCGTCGGAGCCGGTGTAGTAGGATTCAATCTTAGTCCTGTATTGATGCTTTCCCTGTGATGGTTCGTCTGAGGGCGTAGCTGACGTCGTCACTTATTGATGAAGCCGGTGACTGAGGTGGTACGGTTGAAGTCGGAAGTTTACATATCCCTTAGCCAAATACATTTAAACTCAGATTTTCACAATTCATGACCATTTAATCCTAGTAAAAATTCCCTGTCTTAGGTCAGTTAGGATCACCACTTTTATTTTAAGAATTTGAAATGTTGTTGGAAAAATTACTTGTTTCGTGCACCAAAGTAGATGTCCTAACCGACTTACCAAAATTAGAGTTTGTTAATTAACAAGAAATGTGTGGAGTGGTTGGAAAAACGAGTTTTAATGACTCCAACCTAAGTGGTATGTAAACTTCCGACTTCAACTGTATACTCCTCAGAGACTACCTTAATATTAGACATCGCACACCAGCCGTTATTGACAAATACACCTCCCCACACCTTCTCATTCATTTCTTTATTTGTACTATTTTCTATATTGTAGAATAATAGTGGCGACCATAAACTATGAAATAACACACATGGAATCATGTAGATTTAGATTCTTCAAAGTAGCCACCCTTTGCCTTGATGACAGCTTTTGCACACTCTTGGTATTCTCTCAACCAGTTTCACCTGGAATGCTTTTCCAACAGTCTTTGAAGGAGTTCCCACATATGCTGAGCACTTGTTGGCTGCTTTTCCTTCACTCTCTGGTCCAACTCATCCCAAACCATCTCAATTGGGTTGAGGTCAGGTGATTTGTGGAAGCCAGGTCATCTCATGCAGCACTCCATCCCTCTCCTTCTTGGTCAAATAGCCCTTACACAGCCTGGAGGTGTGTTGGGTCATTGTACTGTTGAAAAACAAATGGTCTCACTAAGCGCAAACCAGATGGGATGATGTATCGCTGTGGTAGCCATGCTGGTTAAGTGTACCTTGAAATCTAAATAAATCACTGACTGTGTCACCAGCAAAGCACCATCACTCCTCCTCCTCCTCCATGCTTCACGGTGGGAACCACACATGCTGAGATCATCTGTTCACCTACTCTGCGTCTCACAAAGACACGGTGGTTGTAACCAAAAATCTCAAATTTGGACTCATCAGACCAAAGGACAGATTTCCACCGGTCTAATGTCCATTGCTCGCGTTTCTTGGTCCAAGCAAGTCTCTTCTTCTTATTGGTGTCCTTTTAGTAGTGGTTTCTTTGCAGCAATTCGACCATGAAGGCCTGATTCACGCAGTCTCCTCTGAACAGTTGATGATGTGAAAAAAATTCTTCATCCAGTTTGAGGTGATTTAATTGTTCTGATGTAGAAGCTCTTTTTTTGGTCATAAGAGACAGTAGCATTTACGTTATGTACAAAATAAGATACAAAGAGAGTGGAAAAACCATACAAAATAGCACAGTTGGTTAGGAGCTCGTAAAAGGGCAGCTGGCGCCATCCTTCTATCCAATTGGTAGTTACGATCTTGTCTCATCGCTGCAACGGACTCGAGAGGTGAAGGCCCGAGAGCCATGCGTCTTCCGCGAAAACACGACCCTGCCAAACTGCGCTGCTTCTTGACACGGTGCTCTCCTTAAAATCCGGAAAGCCAGTCGCACCAATGTGTTCGGAGGAAAAGACACCATCCAACTGACGACAGAAGTCAGCTTGCAGGCAGGCGCCCTGGTCCAAGGAGTCACTAGAGCACGATGAGACGAGGAGGTCCGGGTCGGCAAACCCCCCCTCCCCTTAACCCGGACGACGCCGGGGCAAATTGTGCGCCGCCCCCCATGAGTCTCCCAGTTACGACCGGCTGTGAATTTACACCTGGTGGTTCGGTGCCGAAGGACTACGAGCGCTAGGTATCCTAGAGGGAAACCAGTGGGTCTGTCTCCTCTATACCACCCACCTGGTAGTGTGGTGGATGGGACTACCAGCTCTCTGTAACCTAGAGGGCAACCAGTGGGTCCATCTCCTCTATACCACCTGGTAGTGTGGTGGATGGGACTACCAGCTCTCTGTAACCTAGAGGACAACCAGTGGGTCCATCTCCTCTATACCACCTGGTAGTGTGGTGGATGGGACTACCAGCTCTCTGTAACCTAGAGGGCAACCAGTGGGTCCATCTCCTCTATACCACCTGGTAGTGTGGTGGATGGGACTACCAGCTCTCTGTAACCTAGAGGACAACCAGTGGGTCCATCTCCTCTATACCACCTGGTAGTGTGGTGGATGGGACTACCAGCTCTCTGTAACCTAGAGGGCAACCAGTGGGTCCATCTCCTCTATACCACCTGGTAGTGTGGTGGATGGGACTACCAGCTCTCTGTAACCTAGAGGGCAACCAGTGGGTCCATCTCCTCTATACCACCTGGTAGTGTGGTGGATGGGACTACCAGCTCTCTGTAACCTAGAGGGCAACCAGTGGGTCCATCTCCTCTATACCACCTGGTAGTGTGGTGGATGTGACTACCAGCTCTCTGTAACCTAGAGGACAACCAGTGGGTCCATCTCCTCTATACCACCTGGTAGTGTGGTGGATGGGACTACCAGCTCTCTGTAACCTAGAGGGCAACCAGTGGGTCCATCTCCTCTATACCACCTGGTAGTGTGGTGGATGGGACTACCAGCTCTCTGTAACCTAGAGGGCAACCAGTGGGTCCATCTCCTCTATACCACCTGGTAGTGTGGTGGATGGGACTACCAGCTCTCTGTAACCTAGAGGGTAACCAGTGGGTCCGTCTCCTCTATAGCCTGTTTCTTGTAGGATGATAATGTCTGTATTTCTGATTTCTTTGAAGTCTGGGTTCCTGCTCTTTAGTCTAAAGACAGATGACCTCAAACTTTGTCTATTCCAGGATGAAGATAGTAAAAGCTTTGTGTTACATAGTCTAGTGTGGTTTAGGCTCAGACTTTCTCTCTCTCTCTCTCTGTCTCTCTCTCTGTCTCTCTCTCTGTGTCTCTGTCTGTCTCTGTCTCTCTCTCTCTGTCTGTCTGTGTCTCTGTCTGTCTGTGTCTCTGTCTGTCTCTCGCTCTCTCTCTCTCTGTCTCTGACAGACCCTGTCTGTGTACAGTCCTCCTGCGCTGGGGAGGGGGGGGGTTGTTCCGGGGGGGAGACAGATGGGGGCTCTTCCTCTAGTGTGTGTGTGGGTAAGTGATTTTAAAGCAGCAGATGTCATTAGGTCAGTGCTGTATTCATAGTGGCAGGAGGGGGGGAGGCAGGGTGAGGAGGGAGGTTTGGAGGGAGGAAGGAGATTTGGCAGGAGGGGGGAGGCAAGGTGAGGAGGGGAGAGGGAGGTTTGGCAGGAGGGGGGGAGGCAGGGGGAGAGGCAGGGTGAGGAGGGGGGGGTTTGGAGGAAGGAGTTTTGGCAGGAGGGGGGAGGCAGGGTGAGGAGGGGGGTTTGGAGGGAGGAAGGAGGTTTGGCAGGAGGGGGGGAGGTTTGGCCAGAGGGGGAGGAGGGTGAGGAGGGAGGTTTGGCAGGAGGGGGGAGGCAGGGTGAGGGGAGGTTTGGTAGGAGGGGGGAGGCAGGGTGAGGAGGGGGGAGGCAGGAGGAGGGAGGTTTGGCAGGAGTCACATTTCTGGTCCCTTAAATTGATATGACCCTCTCTCTCGTTCTTTCCCCCCTCTCCCTTCGCTCATCCTCTCTCTTTCCCCCTTCGTTCGTTCGCTCCCCCCTCTCTCTTCTTGTTCTTGCCCCCCCCCGTCTCTCTCCTCAGGTGACGGCGTGGCTGTGTGTGTGGAGATGGTTCTAACAGGCTGTTGTCTGGACGACTGTGGAACACACTGCTGGTCTGCGGAGACGTCCTGAACACACACTCACACTCTGACAACACACACACACACACACACACACACACACACTCACACTCTGACAACACACACACACACACACACTCTGACAACACACACACACACACACTCTGACACGGTGACAACACACACACGACGCTGCCAGTGCAGCGAGAACGGATTCGTATCCACAAACTCTCTCCCCTCCATCATACACACACACACACACACACACACACTCTTGACTGTGTGTCCCAGTCGTGGTAGCTAGCGCGCGTGTGTGTGTGTGAGACCGCCACAATGCCTAGCTCCACTATCAGACGTTCTGTGAAGAACATGGTGAACAATTACTCCGACGCGGAGAAGAAAGTCCGGGAGTCCACTTCCAACGACCCCTGGGGCCCTTCGTCCTCTCTGATGTCAGAGGTGGCCGACCTGACCTATAACGTGGTGGCGTTCAGCGAGATCATGAGCATGATCTGGAGACGCCTCAACGACCACGGGAAGAACTGGAGGCACGTTTACAAGGCGCTGACGCTGCTCGACTACCTGATTAAGGTAAAACTGTTACCAATCAAAAAAAAATCTACAACTTTACTATTCTTGTTATTTGTCTCACGTTGCGTTTTTGAATAAAAACAAGTGTGGATTTGAATGTGAAATGCTGATATTTTTGTTTTTTTTTGGGGGGATGTACTGGGGGGCCCGTTTGCGCTACTCTTTCTGTAGTGCCTTTTTACGGGTCAGATGCAGAGAGGTTGCCGTACCAGGCGGTGATGGCAACCGGTCAGGATGCTCTCGATGGTGCAGCTGTAAAAACCTTTTTTTGAGGATCTGGGGGGGGCAGGTGACAATCTTTTCAGTCTCCTGACGGACGGGGGAAACGCACCCTAACCTAAACAAAGAAATTCATCCTAGCGTTTTGGCTTGGTTTTCTTTGAGCGTTTTCGGTCAGGATCCTAACTGGTATCCCGTATGTAACGTCTGAGATCAAGTTTGGATTCGACCCCCTTTGACATTTTTCCAGACGGGGTCAGAGCGTGTGGCCCCTACAGTGTTTAATATGGTGTGTGTGTGTGTGTGTGTGTGTGTGTGTGTGTGTGTTTCCCAGACGGGGTACAGAGCGTGTGGCCCCTACAGTGTTTAATATGGTGTGTGTGTGTGTTTCCCAGACAGGGTCAGAGCGCGTGGCCCCTACAGTGTTTAATATGGTGTGTGTGTGTGTGTGTGTGTGTGTTTCCCAGACGGGGTACAGAGTGCGTGGCCCTACAGTGTTTAATATGGTGTGTGTGTGTGTGTTTCCCAGACGGGGTACAGAGCGTGTGCCCCTACAGTGTTTAATATGGTGTGTGTGTGTGTGTGTTTCCCAGACGGGGTACAGAGCGCGTGGCCCTACAGTGTTTAATATGGTGTGTGTGTGTGTGTGTGTGTGTGTGTGTGTGTGTGTGTGTGTGTTTTCCAGACAGGGTCAGAGCGTGTGGCCCCTACAGTGTTTAATATTGTGTGTGTGTGTGTGTGTGTGTGTGTGTTTCCCAGACGGGGTCAGAGCGCGTGGCCCCTACAGTGTTTAATATTGTGTGTGTGTGTGTGTGTGTGTGTGTGTGTGTGTGTGTGTGTGTGTGTGTTTCCCAGACAGGGTCAGAGCGCGTGGCCCTACAGTGTAAAGAGAACATCTTTGCCATTCAGACTCTGAAGGATTTCCAGTACATCGACAGAGACGGAAAGGACCAGGGAATCAACGTCAGAGAGAAGAGCAAACAGCTGGTGGTTCTGCTGAAAGACGAGGAGAGACTGAAAGGTGAGGAAGAGGGAGGTGGTGGTACTGCTGAAAGATGAGGAGAGACTGAAAGGTGAGGAAGAGGAGGGAGGTGGTACTGCTGAAAGACGAGGAGAGACTGAAAGGTGAGGAAGAGGAGGGAGGTGGTGGTTCTGCTGAAAGATGAGGAGAGACTGAAAGGTGAGGAAGAGGGAGGTGGTGGTTCTGCTGAAAGACGAGGAGAGACTGAAAGGTGAGGAAGAGGGAGGTGGTGGTTCTGCTGAAAGATGAGGAGAGACTGAAAGGTGAGGAAGAGGAGGGAGGTGGTGGTTCTGCTGAAAGATGAGGAGAGACTGAAAGGTGAGGAAGAGGAGGGAGGTGGTGGTTCTGCTGAAAGATGAGGAGAGACTGAAAGGTGAGGAAGAGGAGGGAGGTGGTGGTTCTGCTGAAAGATGAGGAGAGACTGAAAGGTGAGGAAGAGGAGGGAGGTGGTGGTTCTGCTGAAAGATGAGGAGAGACTGAAAGGTGAGGAAGAGGAGGGAGGTGGTGGTTCTGCTGAAAGACGAGGAGAGACTGAAAGGTGAGGAAGAGGAGGGAGGTGGTGGTTCTGCTGAAAGACGAGGAGAGACTGAAAGGTGAGGAAGAGGAGGGAGGTGGTGGTTCTGCTGAAAGACGAGGAGAGACTGAAAGGTGAGGAAGAGGAGGGAGGTGGTGGTTCTGCTGAAAGACGAGGAGAGACTGAAAGGTGAGGAAGAGGAGGGAGGTGGTGGTTCTGCTGAAAGATGAGGAGAGACTGAAAGGTGAGGAAGAGGAGGGAGGTGGTGGTTCTGCTGAAAGACGAGGAGAGACTGAAAGGTGAGGAAGAGGAGGGAGGTGGTGGTTCTGCTGAAAGATGAGGAGAGACTGAAAGGTGAGGAAGAGGGAGGTGGTGGTTCTGCTGAAAGACGAGGAGAGACTGAAAGGTGAGGAAGAGGAGGGAGGTGGTGGTTCTGCTGAAAGATGAGGAGAGACTGAAAGGTGAGGAAGAGGAGGGAGGTGGTTCTGCTGAAAGACGAGGAGAGACTGAAAGGTGAGGAAGAGGAGGGAGGTGGTGGTTCTGCTGAAAGACGAGGAGAGACTGAAAGGTGAGGAAGAGGAGGGAGGTGGTGGTTCTGCTGAAAGACGAGGAGAGACTGAAAGGTGAGGAAGAGGAGGGAGGTGGTGGTTCTGCTGAAAGATGAGGAGAGACTGAAAGGTGAGGAAGAGGAGGGAGGTGGTGGTTCTGCTGAAAGATGAGGAGAGACTGAAAGGTGAGGAAGAGGAGGGAGGTGGTGGTTCTGCTGAAAGACGAGGAGAGACTGAAAGGTGAGGAAGAGGAGGGAGGTGGTGGTTCTGCTGAAAGACGAGGAGAGACTGAAAGGTGAGGAAGAGGAGGGAGGTGGTGGTTCTGCTGAAAGACGAGGAGAGACTGAAAGGTGAGGAAGAGGAGGGAGGTGGTGGTTCTGCTGAAAGACGAGGAGAGACTGAAAGGTGAGGAAGAGGAGGGAGGTGGTGGTTCTGCTGAAAGACGAGGAGAGACTGAAAGGTGAGGAAGAGGAGGGAGGTGGTGGTTCTGCTGAAAGATGAGGAGAGACTGAAAGGTGAGGAAGAGGAGGGAGGTGGTGGTTCTGCTGAAAGACGAGGAGAGACTGAAAGGTGAGGAAGAGGAGGGAGGTGGTGGTTCTGCTGAAAGATGAGGAGAGACTGAAAGGTGAGGAAGAGGGAGGTGGTGGTTCTGCTGAAAGACGAGGAGAGACTGAAAGGTGAGGAAGAGGAGGGAGGTGGTGGTTCTGCTGAAAGATGAGGAGAGACTGAAAGGTGAGGAAGAGGAGGGAGGTGGTTCTGCTGAAAGATGAGGAGAGACTGAAAGGTGAGGAAGAGGAGGGAGGTGGTGGTTCTGCTGAAAGACGAGGAGAGACTGAAAGGTGAGGAAGAGGAGGGAGGTGGTGGTTCTGCTGAAAGACGAGGAGAGACTGAAAGGTGAGGAAGAGGAGGGAGGTGGTGGTTCTGCTGAAAGACGAGGAGAGACTGAAAGGTGAGGAAGAGGGAGCTAGGAGGTGGTGGTTCTGCTGAAAGATGAGGAGAGACTGAAAGGTGAGGAAGAGGAGGGAGGTGGTGGTTCTGCTGAAAGACGAGGAGAGACTGAAAGGTGAGGAAGAGGAGGGAGGTGGTGGTTCTGCTGAAAGACGAGGAGAGACTGAAAGGTGAGGAAGAGGAGGGAGGTGGTGGTGGTTCTGCTGAAAGACGAGGAGAGACTGAAAGGTGAGGAAGAGGAGGGAGGTGGTGGTTCTGCTGAAAGACGAGGAGAGACTGAAAGGTGAGGAAGAGGAGGGAGGTGGTGGTTCTGCTGAAAGATGAGGAGAGACTGAAAGGTGAGGAAGAGGAGGGAGGTGGTGGTGGTTCTGCTGAAAGACGAGGAGAGACTGAAAGGTGAGGAAGAGGGAGGTGGTGGTGGTTCTGCTGAAAGATGAGGAGAGACTGAAAGGTGAGGAAGAGGGAGGTGGTGGTACTGCTGAAAGACGAGGAGAGACTGAAAGGTGAGGAAGAGGAGGGAGGTGGTACTGCTGAAAGACGAGGAGAGACTGAAAGGTGAGGAAGAGGAGGGAGGTGGTGGTACTGCTGAAAGATGAGGAGAGACTGAAAGGTGAGGAAGAGGAGGGAGGTGGTGGTACTGCTGAAAGATGAGGAGAGACTGAAAGGTGAGGAAGAGGGAGGTGGTGGTTCTGCTGAAAGACGAGGAGAGACTGAAAGGTGAGGGAGGTGGTGGTTCTGCTGAAAGATGAGGAGAGACTGAAAGGTGAGGAAGAGGAGGGAGGTGGTGGTTCTGCTGAAAGACGAGGAGAGACTGAAAGGTGAGGAAGAGGAGGGAGTGGTGGTGGTTCTGCTGAAAGATGAGGAGAGACTGAAAGGTGAGGAGAGGAGGGAGGTGGTGGTTCTGCTGAAAGATGAGGAGAGACCGAAAGGTGAGGAAGAGGGAGGTGGTGGTTCTGCTGAAAGATGAGGAGAGACTGAAAGGTGAGGAAGAGGAGGGAGGTGGTGGTTCTGCTGAAAGATGAGGAGAGACTGAAAGGTGAGGAAGAGGAGGGAGGTGGTTCTGCTGAAAGATGAGGAGAGACTGAAAGGTGAGGAAGAGGGAGGTGGTGGTTCTGCTGAAAGACGAGGAGAGACTGAAAGGTGAGGAAGAGGAGGGAGGTGGTTCTGCTGAAAGACGAGGAGAGACTGAAAGGTGAGGAAGAGGGAGGGAGGTGGTGGTTCTGCTGAAAGACGAGGAGAGACTGAAAGGTGAGGAAGAGGAGGGAGGTGGTGGTTCTGCTGAAAGATGAGGAGAGACTGAAAGGTGAGGAAGAGGGAGGGAGGTGGTGGTTCTGCTGAAAGACGAGGAGAGACTGAAAGGTGAGGAAGAGGAGGGTGGTGGTGGTTCTGCTGAAAGATGAGGAGAGACTGAAAGGTGAGGAAGAGGAGGGAGGTGGTACTGCTGAAAGGAGAGGAGAGGGAGGTGGTACTGCTGAGAGGAGAGGAGAGGGAGGTGGTACTGCTGAAAGGAGAGGAGAGGGAGGTGGTACTGCTGAAAGGAGAGGAGAGGGAGGTGGTACTGCTGAAAGGAGAGGAGAGGGAGGTGGTACTGCTGAAAGGAGAGGAGAGGGAGGTGGTACTGCTGAAAGGAGAGGAGAGGGAGGTGGTACTGCTGAAAGGAGAGGAGAGGGAGGTGGTACTGCTGAAAGGAGAGGAGAGGGAGGTGGTACTGCTGAAAGGAGAGGAGAGGGAGGTGGTACTGCTGAAAGGAGAGGAGAGGGAGGTGGTACTGCTGAAAGGAGAGGAGAGGGAGGTGGTACTGCTGAAAGGAGAGGAGAGGGAGGTGGTACTGCTGAAAGGAGAGGAGAGGGAGGTGGTACTGCTGAAAGGAGAGGAGAGGGAGGTGGTACTGCTGAGAGGAGAGGGAGGTGGTACTGCTGAAGGGAGAGGAGAGGGAGGTGGTACTGCTGAAAGACGAGGAGGTGGTACTGCTGAAAGACGAGGAGGGACTGTAGGCTGGGAGCTTCATGTTGACTGTACTGAAGGCTGGGGCGGTAACCCGGTGTCTTCAGAAATAGACAGTAGGATTTAACACCAGGCGTTGCTGCCTTCTCCTCCACTTCTTACAACACTAAGTTTAGTACAACTGGGACGTCTTAAAGATGTGTCAAATCAATCATATCTTGCTCACGGCGACATCTTTGCATTTTGATTTGCTAGCTGAAGTATCCAATGGCAAGATCAAGCTTCTGGATTACAGCAGAGCTATTCTAGTCTCTACAGATTACATTCCCCTCTTGTTTTCTTCGTTACAGCAGAGATATTCTAGTCTCGACAGATTACATTCCCTTCCTTGTCTTCTTGGTTACAGCAGAGATATTCTAGTCTCGACAGATTACATTCCCTTCCTTGTCTTCTTGGTTACAGCAGAGATATTCTAGTCTCGACAGATTACATTCCCTTCCTTGTCTTCTGGGTTACAGCAGAGATATTCTAGTCTGGGGTAATGTCCTGTCTGGGGTAATGTCCTGTCTATCATAGACCACTCTGTCCAGGTGAGGTTAGTGATGATGATGATGGTATGTTGTCCTGTCCAGGTGAGGTTAGTGATGATGATGATGATGATGATGGTATGTTGTCCTGTCCAGGTGAGGTTAGTGATGATGATGATGGTATGTTGTCCTGTCCAGGTGAGGTTAGTGATGATGATGATGATGGTATGTTGTCCTGTCCAGGTGAGGTTAGTGATGATGATGATGATGGTATGTTGTCCTGTCCAGGTGAGGTTAGTGATGATGATGATGGTATGTTGTCCTGTCCAGGTGAGGTTAGTGATGATGATGATGATGGTATGTTGTCCTGTCCAGGTGAGGTTAGTGATGATGATGATGATGGTATGTTGTCCTGTCCAGGTGAGGTTAGTGATGATGGTATGTTGTCCTGTCCAGGTGAGGTTAGTGATGATGGTATGTTGTCCTGTCCAGGTGAGGTTAGTGATGATGATGGTATGTTGTCCTGTCCAGGTGAGGTTAGTGATGATGATGGTATGTTGTCCTGTCCAGGTGAGGTTAGTGATGATGATGATGATGGTATGTTGTCCTGTCCAGGTGAGGTTAGTGATGATGGTATGTTGTCCTGTCCAGGTGAGGTTAGTGATGATGATGATGATGGTATGTTGTCCTGTCCAGGTGAGGTTAGTGATGATGGTATGTTGTCCTGTCCAGGTGAGGTTAGTGATGATGATGATGTTATGTTGTCCTGTCCAGGTGAGGTTAGTGATGATGATGGTATGTTGTCCTGTCCAGGTGAGGTTAGTGATGATGATGGTATGTTGTCCTGTCCAGGTGAGGTTAGTGATGATGATGATGATGGTATGTTGTCCTGTCCAGGTGAGGTTAGTGATGATGATGATGGTATGTTGTCCTGTCCAGGTGAGGTTAGTGATGATGATGGTATGTTGTCCTGTCCAGGTGAGGTTAGTGATGATGATGATGATGGTATGTTGTCCTGTCCAGGTGAGGTTAGTGATGATGATGGTATGTTGTCCTGTCCAGGTGAGGTTAGTGATGATGATGATGATGGTATGTTGTCCTGTCCAGGTGAGGTTAGTGATGATGATGATGATGATGGTATGTTGTCCTGTCCAGGTGAGGTTAGTGATGATGGTATGTTGTCCTGTCCAGGTGAGGTTAGTGATGATGATGGTATGTTGTCCTGTCCAGGTGAGGTTAGTGATGATGGTATGTTGTCCTGTCCAGGTGAGGTTAGTGATGATGATGGTATGTTGTCCTGTCCAGGTGAGGTTAGTGATGATGGTATGTTGTCCTGTCCAGGTGAGGTTAGTGATGATGGTATGTTGTCCTGTCCAGGTGAGGTTAGTGATGATGATGGTATGTTGTCCTGTCCAGGTGAGGTTAGTGATGATGGTATGTTGTCCTGTCCAGGTGAGGTTAGTGATGATGGTATGTTGTCCTGTCCAGGTGAGGTTAGTGATGATGGTATGTTGTCCTGTCCAGGTGAGGTTAGTGATGATGGTATGTTGTCCTGTCCAGGTGAGGTTAGTGATGATGGTATGTTGTCCTGTCCAGGTGAGGTTAGTGATGATGGTATGTTGTCCTGTCCAGGTGAGGTTAGTGATGATGGTATGTTGTCCTGTCCAGGTGAGGTTAGTGATGATGGTATGTTGTCCTGTCCAGGTGAGGTTAGTGATGATGATGATATGTTGTCCTGTCCAGGTGAGCGTTCCCAGGCTCTGAAGACGAAGGAGAGGATGGCCCAGGTAACCACTACAGGGGCGGTGACACCAGGTCAGGGTTTTGGCAGAGGTTCGTCTCAACCCAACCTGTCGACCTCCTACAGCGAGGAGTACGGCAAGTCAGAGGGGTCACCTGCATCTTACCACGGCTGTGAGTAGACCTAACTCTATTACACACACACACACACACACACACACACACACACACACACACACACACACACACACACACAGATTTAAGATGGTGTCCGAGGGTTTGATTTTATTTTTCCTAAAACTAGTCTCTAATCAAAACTCATCTTTTTTTACCTTTCAGTTCGTTTCATGTTTAGTTTTTAGGGACCTTTTTGGAAACAACTTCACAGACGAAGACCACAACACGTTAAAATCTCCTCCCCCCCAGAAAGTCGCTGGGAGTTATCGCCACCTCTCTGTCAACAGAGCTCGGTGCTTATTATGGGATGTTTTTAGGTTACTAAAATCCCACCTTTTTGGGTAGCATGTTAATGACCATGTTGTAGAAAGACCCTACTGAACCCTTCAAAACACAAAGATTTATATTTGTCTTTGCTGAAATGTATTTTATAACATAAGGAAGTGAAATTCAATCACCAAAGCACGCTAAAACCATGCCACCCTTCTGGAATCTGTTCCTCTTCTCGTGACTGGAATCTGTTCCCCTTCCCTCCTTCACGTGACTGGAATCTGTTCCTCTTCTCTCCTTCACGTGACTGGAATCTGTTCCCCTTCCCTCCTTCACGTGACTGGAATCTGTTCCCCTTCCCTCCTTCACGTGACTGGAATCTGTTCCCCTTCCCTCCTTCACGTGACTGGAATCTGTTCCTCTTCTCTCCTTCACGTGACTGGAATCTGTTCCTCTTCTCTCCTTCACGTGACTGGAATCTGTTCCTCTTCTCTCCTTCACGTGACTTGAATCTGTTCTCCTTCACGTGACTTGAATCTGTTCTCCTTCACGTGACTGGAATCTGTTCCCCTTCCCTCCTTCACGTGACTGGAATCTGTTCCCCTTCCCTCCTTCACGTGACTGGAATCTGTTCCCCTTCCCTCCTTCACGTGACTGGAATCTGTTCCCCTTCCCTCCTTCACGTGACTGGAATCTGTTCCCCTTCCCTCCTTCACGTGACTGGAATCTGTTCCCCTTCTCTCCTTCACGTGGCTGGACTCTGTTCTTCTTCTCTGGAGAGCTCCGTGTTTATCCCTCCTTCACCGTGGAGAGAGAGAGAAGAAACAACACTTCCTCTCTCTCTGGCCCCAGTCACCTCTGACCTTTAGGTCACAGCAGTGGAGCTCCTAGGTCTCGTGTGTGTGTGTGTGTGTGTGTGTGTGTGTGTGTGTGTGTGTGTGTGTGTGTGTGTGTGTGTGTGTGTGTGTGTGTGTGTGTGTGTGTGTGTGTGTGTGTGTGTGTGTGTGTGTGTGGTTATGATAAATGTGGTGGAAACTGTGTAGCAGCTGAATCATCCTACTCTGAAGGAAGCAGAGATCAGCCAATAGAAACGAGGCTGTACAGGCACTGGCCAATGAGAGCGGGGCTGGGGGGGTTAATATAATGGAAGGTGTGGCGTTGTCTTTATGAGACGGGGTTAATATAATGGAAGGTGTGGCGTTGTCTTTATGAGACGGGGTTAATATAATGGAAGGTGTGGCGTTGTCTTTATGAGACGGGGTTAATATAATGGAAGGTGTGGCGTTGTCTTTATGAGACGGGGTTAATATAATGGAAGGTGTGGCGTTGTCTTTATGAGACGGGGTTAATATAATGGAAGGTGGGGCGTTGTCTTTATGAGACGGGGTTAATATAATGGAAGGTGGGGCGTTGTCTTTATGAGACGGGGTTAATATAATGGAAGGTGTGGCGTTGTCTTTATGAGACGGGGTTAATATAATGGAAGGTGGGGCGTTGTCTTTATGAGACCGGGTTAATATAATGGAAGGTGTGGAGGCATTGTCTTTATGAGACGGGGTTAATATAATGGAAGGTGGGGCGTTGTCTTTATGAGACGGGGTTAATATAATGGAAGGTGTGGTGTTGTCTTTATGAGACGGGGTTAATATAATGGAAGGTGTGGCGTTGTCTTTATGAGACCGGGTTAATATAATGGAAGGTGTGGCGTTGTCTTTATGAGACCGGGTTAATATAATGGAAGGTGTGGCGTTGTCTTTATGAGACGGGGTTAATATAATGGAAGGTGTGGCGTTGTCTTTATGAGACCGGGTTAATATAATGAGGTTATTATTGAAGGTGGAAGGATCCTTGTTTTTTCAGTACTTCATTAGCATATTTATTCTTTTCATGACGGATTAAATGCAGTTTATTTTGGGGTTTTTTCCTTTTCATGGTTTGTAGTACTGAGAGATACCAGAGCTATATTTATACTTCACTAGGATCTCTGTCTGTAGGCTGGCTAACTGGCTGGGAGGAGGGCTGGCTGGCTGGCTGGGAGGAGGGCTGGCTGGCTGGCTGGGAGGAGGGCTGGCTGGCTGGCTGGGAGGAGGGGCTGGCTGGCTGGCTGGGAGGAGGGCTGGCTGGCTGGCTGGGAGGAGGGCTGGCTGGCTGGGAGGAGGGCTGGCTGGCTGGCTGGCTGGCTGGCTGGCTGGCTGGGTGGAGGGCTGGCTGGCTGGCTGGCTGGCTGGGAGGAGGGCTGGCTGGCTGGCTGGCTGGCTGGCTGGCTGGGAGGAGGGCTGGCTGGCTGGCTGGCTGGCTGGCTGGCTGGGAGGAGGGCTGGCTGGCTGGCTGGCTGGCTGGGAGGAGGGCTGGCTGGCTGGGAGTAGGGCTGGCTGGCTGGCTGGGAGGAGGGCTGGCTGGGAGGAGGGCTGGCTGGCTGGCTGGCTGGCTGGCTGGGAGGAGGGCTGGCTGGGAGGAGGGCTGGCTGGCTGGCTGGCTGGCTGGGAGGAGGGATGGCTGGCTGGCTGGCTGGGAGGAGGGCTGGCTGGCTGGCTGGCTGGCTGGGAGGAGGGCTGGCTGGCTGGCTGGCTGGGAGGAGGGCTGGCTGGCTGGCTGGCTGGGAGGAGGGTTGGCTGGCTGGCTGGGAGGAGGGCTGGCTGGCTGGCTGGTTGGCTGGGAGGAGGGCTGGCTGGCTGGTTGGCTGGCTGGCTGGGAGGAGGGCTGGCTGGTTAGCTGGCTGGCTGGCTGGGAGGAGGGCTGGCTGGTTGGCTGGCTGGGAGGAGGGCTGGCTGGCTGGCTGGGAGGAGTGCTGGCTGGCTGGCTGGCTGGCTGGGAAGAGGGCTGGCTGGCTGGCTGGCTGGCTGGCTGGCTGGCTGGGAGGAGGGCTGGCTGGCTGGGAGGAGGGCTGGCTGGCTGGGAGGAGGGCTGGCTGGCTGGGAGGAGGGCTGGCTGGCTGGGAGGAGGGCTGGCTGGCTGGGAGGAGGGCTGGCTGGCTGGCTGGCTGGGAGGAGGGCTGGCTGGCTGGGAGGAGGGCTGGCTGGCTGGCTGGCTGGCTGGGAGGAGGGCTGGCTGGCTAGCTGGGAGGAGGGCTGGCTGGCTGGCTGGCTGGCTGGCTGGGAGTTGTGTTCATCCTTGGACTGTACAGACTCCTAGGATACAGTGTGTGTTTGTTGCAGCTTCTTGCTGAAAGGACAAAGCCATCGATCACCTGACACTGTTCGTTCCTACGTGAAGACTGAACAGGAAGTGGATTAGGATGGAGTCTGACTGAACAGGAAGTGGATTAGGATGGAGTCTGACTGAACAGGAAGTGGATTAGGATGGAGTCTGACTGAACAGGAAGTGGATTAGGATGGAGTCTGACTGAACAGGAAGTGGATTAGGATGGAGTCTGACTGAACAGGAAGTGGATTAGGATGGAGTCTGACTGAACAGGAAGTGGATTAGGATGGAGTCTGACTGAACAGGAAGTGGATTAGGATGGAGTCTGACTGAACAGGAAGTGGATTAGGATGGAGTCTGACTGAACAGGAAGTGGATTAGGATGGAGTCTGACTGAACAGGAAGTGGATTAGGATGGAGTCTCAATCAGACTGAACATGTGCAGTTTGATGGACTCCAAGAATTGAAGTTGCAGGCTAGCTCAGTGCTTTAAAAAATCTATATGTATTTGTTTTATTTTAACTTTTTATTTAACTAGGCAAGTCAGTTATGGTAGCAACACAGCGTCGTAGCAACGCAACACGACAACACAGCGTGGCAGCAGCGCAACACGACAACACAGCGTGGCAGCAGCGCAACACGGCATGGTACAAACGTTATTAGGCACAGACAACAGCACAAAGGTCAAGAAGGTAGAGACAACAATACATCACACAAAGCAGCCACAACTGTCAGTAAGAGTGTCCATGATTGAGTCTTTGAATGAAGAGATTGAGATAAAACTGTCCAGCTTGTGTTTGTTGCAGCTCGTTCCAGTCGCTAGCTGCAGTGAACTGAAAAGACGAGCGACCCAGGGATGTGTTCGCTTTGGGGACCTTTAACAGAATGTGACTGGCAGAACGGGTTTTTGTATGTGGAGGATGAGGGCTGCAGTAGATATCTCAGATAGGGGGGGGAGTGAGGCCTAAGAGGGTTTTATAAATAAGCATCAACCAGTGGGTCTTGCGACGGGGAAACAGAGATCACCAGTTTACAGAGGAGTACAGAGTGCAGTGATGTGTCCTATAAGGAGCATTGGTGGTGAATCTGATGGCTGAATGGTAAAGAACATCTAGCCGCTCGAGAGCACCCTTACCTGCCGATCTATAAATTATGTCTCCGTAATCTAGCATGGGTAGGATGGTCATCTGAATCAGGGTTAGTTTGGCGGCTGGGGTGAAAGAGGAGCAATTACGAAAGAGAGAACCAAGTCTAGATTTAAATTTAGCCTGCAGCTTGGATATGTGCTGAGAGAAGGACAGTGTACCGTCTAGCCATACTCCCAAGTACTTGTATGAAGTGACTACATCAAGCTCTAAACCTTCAGAGGTAGTAATCACACATGTGGGGAGAGGGGCAATCTTCTTACTGAACCACATGACCTTTGTTTTGGAGGTGTTCAGAACAAGGTTAAGGGCAAAGAAAGCTTGTTGGACACTAAGAAAGCTTTGTTGTAGAGCGTTTAACACAAAATCCAGGGAGGGGCCAGCTGAGTATAAGACTGTATCATCTGCATATAAATGGATGAGAGAGCTTCCTACTGCCTGAGCTATGTTATTGTTGTAAATTGAGAAGAGCGTGGGGCCTAGGATTGAGCCTTGGGGTACTCCCTTGGTGACAGGCAGTGGCTGAGACAGCAGATGTTCTGACTTTATACACTGCACTCATTGAGAGAGGTAGTTAGCAAACCAGGCCAAAGACCCCTCAGAGACACCAATACTCCTTAGTCGGCCCACAAGAACGGAACGGTCTACCGTATCAAAAGCTTTGACCAAGTCAATAAAAATAGAAGCACAACATTG
>NW_025548933.1:45000-58456 GCF_905237065.1 Salmo salar
ACACACTCCCATCAGACAGCTGAGAGAGAGAGACACACTCCCATGAGAGAGAGAGAGAGAGAGAGAGAGAGAGAGAGAGAGACAAGCATCTATTGTGATTTTGGGATCGATCGTCCCCAGAGTGTGTTTGGGAAATAGGCTGTTTCTTTCTCAACAAGCTGACCAATAGGATAGGTCAACTTGTCTACTATGTGAGGACGGGTCGGATAGTAGATTGATACAGACTAGTGATTTCGCTGTTCGTTACTCATCTTGTTGGCGGAGGAAAAGTAAATGTGGACAGAATTTTATGACTTTCGGGTGCTTCTCTGTCTGTCTGTCTCTATCTGTCTGTCTCTCCTCCCAGCAGGCCCAGTCCTCTCTGTTGGATCTGATGGATGTACCAGAGGGGGATTCGTCCGACCCCTGGGGGGCGGGAGGAGCTGCCGCCCCACCAGATCCCTGGCAGGCCTACGGTACACACACACACACACACCGTGTCTGAATACCCATACCTGTGCTCTAAATAGCAGGTCATGTGAAAATATAACGTTTTATAGCATGTGACATGTAGATAGATAGTGGAGGGCTTTAAATACCAGGATGTAATACTCAGTTTGGGGGTTTTTCATCTAATCAGGAAGAGAATCGTCTTTTTGTTATCAACATGTGTTTGACGAACAGCATGATAATCCAGATTAGGGGACGAGCTGTTCCCATAATTTAACAAACAGCATGATAATCCAGATTAGGGGACGAGCTGTTCCCATAATTTAACAAACAGCATGATAATCCAGATTAGGGGACGAGCTGTTCCCATAATTTAACAAACAGCATGATAATCCAGATTAGGGGACGAGCTGTTCCTGTAATTTAACAAACAGCATGATAATCCAGATTAGGGGACGAGCTGTTCCCGTAATTTAACCAACGGCATGATAATCCAGATTAAGGGACGAGCTGTTCCCGTGATTTAACAAACAGCATGATAATCCAGATTAGGGGACGAGCTGTTCCTGTAATTTAACAAACAGCATGATAATCCAGTATAGGGGACGAGCTGTTCCCATAATTTAACAAACAGCATGATAATCCAGATTAGGGGACGAGCTGTTCCCATAATTTAACAAACAGCATGATAATCCAGATTAGGGAACGAGCTGTTCCCATAATTTAACAAACAGCATGATAATCCAGATTAAGGGACGAGCTGTTCCCGTGATTTAACAAACAGCATGATAATCCAGATTAGGGGACGAGCTGTTCCCATAATTTAACAAACAGCATGATAATCCAGATTAGGGGACGAGCTGTTCCCGTAATTTAACAAACAGCATGATAATCCAGATTAGGGGACGAGCTGTTCCCGTAATTTAACAAACAGCATGATAATCCAGATTAGGGAACGAGCTGTTCCCGTAATTTAACAAACAGCATGATAATCCAGATTAGGGGACGAGCTGTTCCCATAATTTAACAAACAGCATGATAATCCAGATTAGGGGACGAGCTGTTCCCATAATTTAACAAACAGCATGATAATCCAGATTAGGGGACGAGCTGTTCCCATAATTTAACAAACGGCATGATAATCCAGATTAGGGGACGAGCTGTTCCCGTAATTTAACAAACCGCATGATAATCCAGATTAGGGGACGAGCTGTTCCCGTAATTTAACAAACGGCATGATAATCCAGATTAGGGGACGAGCTGTTCCCGTGATTTAACAAACCGCATGATAATCCAGATTAGGGGACGAGCTGTTCCCGTAATTTAACAAACGGCATGATAATCCAGATTAGGGGACGAGCTGTTCCCGTAATTTAACAAACGGCATGATAATCCAGATTAGGGAACGAGCTGTTCCCATAATTTAACAAACGGCATGATAATCCAGATTAGGGGACGAGCTGTTCCCATAATTTAACAAACGGCATGATAATCCAGATTAGGGGACGAGCTGTTCCCATAATTTAACAAACGGCATGATAATCCAGATTAGGGGACGAGCTGTTCCCATAATTTAACAAACGGCATGATTATCCAGATTAGGGGACGAGCTGTTCCCATAATTTAACAAACGGCGGGAATCGATGCAAGTGGTCATTTAGATGACTCGTTCATGGAGGAGGAGGATGTTGAGATTGTTACTTCCTGTATTCAGAGTTTTACTGAACACTGCATTCAAAATGGTATGCAGAATGATTAGTACACAGTATGTTGTTTTAGGAAGTAGTAAATATATGCTGCTAAATATATCTACTGACCTGATATATCTACTGGGAGAGACTGGCCCTGATATATCTACTGACCTGATATATCTACTGGGAGAGAGAGACTGGCCCTGATATATCTACTGGGAGAGAGAGACTGGCCCTGATATATCTACTGGGAGAGAGAGCTGGCCCTGATATATCTACTGGGAGAGAGAGACTGGCCCTGATATATCTACTGGGAGAGAGAGACTGGCCCTGATATATCTACTGGGAGAGAGAGACTGGCCCTGATATATCTACTGGGAGAGAGAGACTGGCCCTGATATATCTACTGGGAGAGAGAGACTGGCCCTGATATGAAAACGACGCAACAGGCAATCAGACAGACAGAAGGAATGACTTGTCTACTGAACTGGGTTAAACTCGCGTTGTGTCTGTGTGTCCAGGTGCAGCCCCAAAACCAGTGGCTCCGGTCGACCCCTGGGGCCCACCGTCCTCCTCTGTTGCCCCCATGAAGAGCAGTGATCCCTGGGGAACCAACGCTGCTCCTGACCCCTGGGGTTCTGGAGGAACACGACCCAATGCCACCTACTCAGGTACGCCTCAACGCCAGGGTTTAGTTAGCCGGTAGTAGCCGGGTCCTACGCCTCAACACCAGGGTTTAGTTAGCCGGTAGTAGCTGGCCCCTACACCTCAACACCAGGGTTTAGTTAGCCGGTAGTAGCTGGCCCCTACACCTCAACACCAGGGTTTAGTTAGCCGGTAGTAGCTGGCCCCTACACCTCAACACCAGGGTTTAGTTAGCCGGTAGTAGCTGGCCTCAACACCAGGGTTTAGTTAGCCGGTAGTAGCTAGCCTCAACACCAGGGTTTAGTTAGCCGGTAGTAGCTAGCCTCAACACCAGGGTTTAGTTAGCCGGTAGTAGCTAGCCTCAACACCAGGTTTTAGTTAGCCGGTAGTAGCTAGCCTCAACACCAGGGTTTAGTTAGCCGGTAGTAGCTGGCCTCAACACCAGGGTTTAGTTAGCCGGTAGTAGCTAGCCTCAACACCAGGGTTTAGTTAGCCGGTAGTAGCTAGCCTCAACACCAGGTTTTAGTTAGCCGGTAGTAGCTAGCCTCAACACCAGGGTTTAGTTAGCCGGTAGTAGCTGGCCTCAACACCAGGGTTTAGTTAGCCGGTAGTAGCTAGCCTCAACACCAGGTTTTAGTTAGCCGGTAGTAGCTAGCCTCAACACCAGGGTTTAGTTAGCCGGTAGTAGCTGGCCTCAACACCAGGGTTTAGTTAGCCGGTAGTAGCTAGCCTCAACACCAGGGTTTAGTTAGCCGGTAGTAGCTAGCCTCAACACCAGGTTTTAGTTAGCCGGTAGTAGCTAGCCTCAACACCAGGGTTTAGTTAGCCGGTAGTAGCTGGCCTCAACACCAGGGTTTAGTTAGCCGGTAGTAGCTGGCCCCTACACCTCAACACCAGGGTTTAGTTAGCCGGTAGTAGCTGGCCCCTACACCTCAACACCAGGGTTTAGTTAGCCGGTAGTAGCTGGCCCCTACACCTCAACACCAGGGTTTAGTTAGCCGGTAGTAGCTGGCCCCTACGCCTCAACACCAGGGTTTAGTTAGCCGGTAGTAGCTGGCCCCTACACCTCAACACCAGGGTTTAGTTAGCCGGTAGTAGCTGGCCTCAACACCAGGGTTTAGTTAGCCGGTAGTAGCTGGCCCCTACACCTCAACACCAGGGTTTAGTTAGCCGGTAGTAGCTGGCCCCTACGCCTCAACACCAGGGTTTAGTTAGCCGGTAGTAGCTGGCCCTTACGCCTCAACACCAGGGTTTAGTTAGCCGGTAGTAGCTGGCCCCTACGCCTCAACACCAGGGTTTAGTTAGCCGGTAGTAGCTGGCCCCTACACCTCAACACCAGGGTTTAGTTAGCCGGTAGTAGCTGGCCCCTACGCCTCAACACCAGGGTTTAGTTAGCCGGTAGTAGCTGGCCCCTACACCTCAACACCAGGGTTTAGTTAGCCGGTAGTAGCTGGCCCCTACACCTCAACACCAGGGTTTAGTTAGCCGGTAGTAGCTGGGTCCTACACCTCAACACCAGGGTTTAGTTAGCCGGTAGTAGCTGGCCGCTACACCTCAACACCAGGGTTTAGTTAGCCGGTAGTAGCTGGCCCCTACGCCTCAACACCAGGGTTTAGTTAGCCGGTAGTAGCTGGCCTCAACACCAGGGTTTAGTTAGCCGGTAGTAGCTGGCCCCTACACCTCAACACCAGGGTTTAGTTAGCCGGTAGTAGCTGGCCTCAACACCTCAACACCAGGGTTTAGTTAGCCGGTAGTAGCTGGCCCCTACACCTCAACACCAGGGTTTAGTTAGCCGGTAGTAGCTAGCCCCTACACCTCAACACCAGGGTTTAGTTAGCCGGTAGTAGCTGGCCCCTACACCTCAACACCAGGGTTTAGTTAGCTGGCCCCTACACCTCAACACCAGGGTTTAGTTCAGGGGGGTCTGGTTATTGGTTATTGGATAACTTCTTGTTAATCCAGCCGCTGTGTCGGATTTCAAAAAGGCTTCACGGCGAAAGCAAACCTTGCAATTATCTGAGGACAGTGCCCCGAATACAAACGCATGAAAAACATATTTCAACCAGGCAGGTGCGACACGAAAGTCAGAAATAGCAATTTAGAAAATGCCTTACCTTTGGTGATCTTCTGTTGGCACTCCAAAAGGTCCCAGATACGTCACAAATGGTCCTTTTGTTCGATAATGTCCTTCTTTATATCTATAAAAACTCAGTTTAGCTGCCGCGCTTCAGTCAATAATCCACCCAGTTTCCCTCCATCAAAATACATACAAAATGAATCCCAAATGTTACTAATAAACTTTTCCAAACATGTCAAACAACGTTTTTAATCAAACCTTAGGTACCCTAATACGTAAATAAACGATAAAATTTAAGACGGAGAATCGTTATTGTTTTTACCGGAGAAAAACACCAAAGAACGCGCTTGGAAAAACTACAATTTCTGTCTCATTTTTCCAAAAACCAGCCTGAAACTCTAAGACTGACATCTAGTGGAAGCCCTAGGAACTGCAATCTGGGAGGACTTGGCCTTATAATAAAAGTGATAGCCATTGAATATAGGGGTAGGTTGATTATTTTTTTATTTATTTTTTTATATTTTTGGGGGGATGGTTTGTCCTTGGGGTTTCGCCTGCCATATCAGTTCTGTTATACTCACAGACATTATTTTAACAGTTTAGAAACGTTAGTGTTTTCTATCCAAATCTACCAATTATATGCATATCCTAGCTTTTGGGCCTGAGTAGCAGGCAGCTTACTTTGGGCACGCTTTTCATCCGGACCTCAAAATACTGCCCCTTACCCTAGACAGGTTAGATTCACACACGACACTAGATATAACAGACTGACCCTAGCCCCCAGACACATAAACTACTGCAGCATAAATACTGGAGGCTGAGACAGGAGTCTCTGTCTGTCTGTAATCCTCCTTAACTGTGGAGACAGCCAGAGGTAACCTGTCTCTCTCTCTGTAACCCTCCTTAACCGTGGAGACAGCCAGAGGTAACCTGTCTCTCTCTCTGTAACCCTCCTTAACCGTGGAGACAGCCAGAGGTAACCTGTCTCTCTCTGTAACCCTCCTTAACCGTGGAGACAGCCAGAGGTAACCTGTCTCTCTCTCTGTAACCCTCCTTAACCGTGGAGACAGCCAGAGGTAACCTGTCTCTCTCTCTGTAACCCTCCTTAACCGTGGAGACAGCCAGAGGTAACCTGTCTCTCTCTCTGTAACCCTCCTTAACCGTGGAGACAGCCAGAGGTAACCTGTCTCTCTCTCTGTAACCCTCCTTAACCGTGGAGACAGCCAGAGGTAACCTGTCTCTCTGTAATCCTCCAGGTGATGGTCGGGGTCTCTCCTCCCTGACTAGCGGTACCGAGGACCTGTTTGACCCTCTCCCCAGCAGGAAGACCCCAGAGTCCTTCCTGGGTCCTAATGCAGCATTGGTCAACCTGGACTCACTGGTCACCAAGCCTCCTCAGCCTGCTCCTGTAGTCAACCCCTTCCTCGCTGCCGCAGGTACCGACCACCGTACCGAACACCCAGTACTGGACAGATGGTACATCAGGGTTCCCCAAAACTCAGTCCTGGGGGAACCCCAAGGGGAACACGGTTTGGGGTTTTGGGCCCCTGACCACTACACAGCTGATTCAACTGATCAAAGCTTGATGATGATGATGATGAGTTTTTATTTAAATCAGGTGTGTCGTGGTAGGAAACCAAAAACCCAAACCGTGTTCCCCTTGGGGGTTCCCCCCCAGGACTGAGTTTGGGAAACTTCTGTGGTACACACACACACACACACACACACACACACACACACACACACACACACACACACACACACACACACACACACAATACAGAGACAGATGTTGAAACTTGTTGAGTTTGAATACAATCTCTCTCTCTCAATTTAAGGGTCTTTATTGTCATGGAAAACATGTGTTAACGTTGCCAAAGCAAGTGAAGTAGATAATAAACAGTAAACATTTACACTCAAAGAAGAATAAATACATTTAAAATACCATTGTCTATATACAGTGTTTTGCAAATAGTTAAAGTACAAAATGGAAGATAAATCAACATAAATATGGGTTGTATTTACAAAGGTGTTTGTTCTTCACTGGTTGCCCTTTTCTTGTGGCAACAGGTCACACATCTTGCTGCTGTGATGGCACACTGTGGTATTTCACCCAGTAGATATGAGAGTTTATCAAAATCGGGTTTGTTTTCGAGTTATTTGTGGATCTGTGTAATCTGAGGGAAATATGTGTCTCTAATATGGTCATACATTTGGCAGGAGGTTTAGGAAGTGCAGCTCAGTTTCCACCTCATTTTGTGGGCAGTGTTGCACATAGCCTGTCTTCTCTTGAGAGCCAGGTCTGCCTACGGACGACCTTTCTCAATAGCAAGGCTATGCTCACTGAGTCAATCTCTCTGGTGTTTTGCTGATGTCTTCTCTCTGTTCTGTTTGTCTCTTCCTGTGATTTCCTTAGTCCCTGTAGCCGCCCCCAGGCCAACCCGTTCCAGATGGGCCAGCCTAACCCCCTACCTTAAACCAGATGAGGATCAGCCCTATGCCAGGCCTGAGTCTGGGAGGTGGTGCAGGGTTTAGCAGCTTGTCCTCCATGGCAGACCCTCTGCCCCTCTCCTCCTTGCCACCACCCCAGCCCCTGGGGATGGTCCCCCTGACGGGCCACATGGTCCCCGGGATTGGAGGGATGGGGGGTATCCCAACCTCTGTGTCTATGTCCCAGCCCCTGTTCAGTTCAGCTCTGCCCCCCACAGCGGGCACACATCCTCCTGGGACCACCAACCCCTTCCTGTTGTGAGGGAACACCTCGACAACACCCCTGGAATCCTCTCCTCAGTCTTTCCACCTCGCCGTTTCCTCTCTTCCCGTTTCCTCTCCTCTCTCTCTTCCCGTTTCCTCTCCTCTCTCTCTTCCCGTTTCCTCTCCTCTCTCTCTTCCCGTTTCCTCTCCTCTCTCTCTTCCCGTTTCCTCTCCTCTCTCTCTTCCCGTTTCCTCTCTCTCTTCCCGTTTCCTCTCTCTCTCTCTCTTCCCCGCTCCTCTCTCTCTCTTCCCCGCTCCTCTCTCTCTCTTCCCCGCTCCTCTCTCTCTCTTCCCTCTCTCTCTCTCTCTTCCCCTCCTCTCTCTCTCTTCCTCTCTCTCTCTCTTCCCGCTCCTCTCTCTCTCTCCTCTCTCTCTCTCTCTTCCCCGCTCCTCTCTCTTCCCTCTCTCTCTCTCTCTTCCCCGCTCCTCTCTCTTCCGCTCTCTCTCTCTCTCTTCCCCTCTCCTCTCTCTCTCTCTTCCCCTCTCCTCTCTCTCTCTCTTCCCCTCTCCTCTCTCTCTCTCTTCCCCGCTCCTCTCTCTCTCTCTCTTCCCGCTCCTCTCTCTCTCTCTCTTCCCCGCTCCTCTCTCTCTCTCTCTTCCCCGCTCCTCTCTCTCTCTCTCTTCCCCGCTCCTCTCTCTCTCTCTTCCCCGCTCCTCTCTCTCTCTCTCTCTTCCCGCTCTCTCTCTCTCTCTCTCTTCCCCCTCTCCTCTCTCAGCTCAGAGACTGTGTCCTGTAGACAGTATTCCTGGCTGTTCTGACTGTTTTTTTAAAGCTCGTCTCTGATCACAGAGTGAATCTAACTAAACTTCTACAGCCCCGGTGAGGGGTGTGTGTGTGTACTAAGCAGGGATTTTGCACATGCTCATTTAGCTGTGACTGTTGCTTCACCGTTAGTCCTTAGCTGGAGACGACTCCACTGTCCGGTACACTGTGTCCCTCCTCCCGTTACCGGCCACAACTTCTGAGGTCACTGCTTAGGACCCTGACCTATGACCCTGACACACAGCAACCCCGAGGTCAACGTGTATATGAACTTTAACCCCTGAGGTCAATATGTACATGAACTTTAACCCCTGAGGTCAGCGTGTATATATGAACTGGTGACCGGAGTGGATCAACTTTCTCAGAAAGAGGGAGAGACGGTGTTTATTTGGGAGTGAAAGACACAAGGGATTTGGTTTCTGTTGACATCTGTTATTGTACAACTGTCTGGAGTTCATTAGGGCCCCCCTGTCTGGAGTTCATTAGGGCCCCCCCCTGTCTGGAGTTCATTAGGGCCCCCCCCTGTCTGGAGTTCATTAGGGCCCCCCCCGGCTGGAGTTCATCAGGCCCCCCCGGCTGGAGTTCATCAGGGCCCCCCCTGTCTGGAGTTCATTAGGCCCCCCCCGGCTGGAGTTCATTAGGGCCCCCCTGTCTGGAGTTCATCAGGGCCCCCCCCCCCTGTCTGGGGGTCGACGGAATAACGAGGAGGTTGAACCTTTCTGTCTATCTAGCATCAGATCCCTTAACCTAGTTAACATCTGATTCCAGGACTGTGGTTAACGGGGGGTCTAACCTCCACTATGTAGAGACAGGAGTTAACATCTGATTCCAGGACTGTGGTTAACGGGGGTCTAACCTCCACTATGTAGACAGGAGTTAACATCTGATTCCAGGACTGTGGTTAACGGGGGTCTAACCTCCACTATGTAGACAGGAGTTAACATCTGATTCCAGGACTGTGGTTAACGGGGGGTCCTAACCTCCACTATGTAGAGACAGGAGTTAACATCTCATTCCAGGACTGTGGTTAACGGGGGTCCCTAACCTCCACTATGTAGAGACAGGAGTTAACATCTGATTCCAGGACTGTGGTTAACGGGGGTCTAACCTCCACTATGTAGAGACAGGAGTTAACATCTGATTCCAGGACTGTGGTTAACGGGGGGTCCCTAACCTCCACTATGTAGAGACGGGAGTTAACATCTGATTCCAGGACTGTGGTTAACGGGGGTCCTAACCTCCACTATGTAGAGACAGGAGTTAAGATCTGATTCCAGGACTGTGGTTAACGGGGGTCTAACCTCCACTATGTAGAGACGGGAGTTAACATCTGATTCCAGGACTGTGGTTAACGGGGGGTCCCTAACCTCCACTATGTAGAGACAGGAGTTAACATCTGATTCCAGGACTGTGGTTAACGGGGGTCCTAACCTCCACTATGTAGAGACAGGAGTTAACATCTGATTCCAGGACTGTGGTTAACGGGGGTCTAACCTCCACTATGTAGACAGGAGTTAACATCTGATTCCAGGACTGTGGTTAACGGGGGGTCTAACCTCCACTATGTAGACAGGAGTTAACATCTGATTCCAGGACTGTGGTTAACGGGGGTCCCTAACCTCCACTATGTAGACAGGAGTTAACATCTGATTCCAGGACTGTGGTTAACGGGGGTCCCTAACCTCCACTATGTAGAGACGGGAGTTAACATCTGATTCCAGGACTGTGGTTAACGGGGGGTCCCTAACCTCCACTATGTAGACAGGAGTTAACATCTGATTCCAGGACTGTGGTTAACAGGGGGTCCCTAACCTCCACTATGTAGAGACAGGAGTTAACATCTGATTCCAGGACTGTGGTTAACAGGGGGTCCCTAACCTCCACTATGTAGAGACAGGAGTTAACATCTGATTCCAGGACTGTGGTTAACAGGGGGTCCCCTAACCTCCACTATGTAGAGACAGGAGTTAACATCTGATTCCAGGACTGTGGTTAACGGGGGTCCTAACCTCCACTATGTAGAGACAGGAGTTAACATCTGATTCCAGGACTGTGGTTAACGGGGGTCCCTAACCTCCACTATGTAGAGACAGGAGTTAACATCTGATTCCAGGACTGTGGTTAACAGGGGGTCCCCTAACCTCCACTATGTAGAGACAGGAGTTAACATCTGATTCCAGGACTGTGGTTAACGGGGGTCCTAACCTCCACTATGTAGAGACAGGAGTTAACATCTGATTCCAGGACTGTGGTTAACAGGGGGTCCTAACCTCCACTATGTAGAGACAGGAGTTAACATCTGATTCCAGGACTGTGGTTAACGGGGGGTCCTAACCTCCACTATGTAGAGACAGGAGTTAACATCTGATTCCAGGACTGTGGTTAACGGGGGTCTAACCTCCACTATGTAGAGACAGGAGTTAACATCTGATTCCAGGACTGTGGTTAACGGGGGATAAATGTTAGGTCTTTAATGTCACTGTCGTAATTATCTTTTCTATTGTTATTACTACACTCTAATCACTGTTCATATCAGCTGTCTGTCACTACACAGCCTGTCTGTCGTTGACCTGTCCTAGACTGTCTGTCTGGAACGGACCTGTCCTAGACTACACAACCTGTCTGTCTGTCTGTAACGGACCTGTCCTAGACTACACAACCTGTCTGTCTGTCTGTCTGGAACTGACCTGTCCTAGACTACACAACCTGTCTGTCTGTCTGTCTGGAACTGACCTGTCCTAGACTACACAACCTGTCTGTCTGTCTGTCTGTCTGTGACTGACCTGTCCTAGACTACACAACCTGTCTGTCTGTCTGTCTGTCTGTGACTGACCTGTCCTAGACTACACAACCTGTCTGTCTGTCTGTCTGTCTGTAACGGACCTGTCCTAGACTACACAACCTGTCTGTCTGTCTGTCTGTAACGGACCTGTCCTAGACTACACAACCTGTCTGTCTGTCTGTAACGGACCTGTCCTAGACTACACAACCTGTCTGTCTGTAACGGACCTGTCCTAGACTACACAACCTGTCTGTCTGTCTGGAACTGACCTGTCCTAGACTACACAACCTGTCTGTCTGTCTGGAACTGACCTGTCCTAGACTACACAACCTGTCTGTCTGTCTGTCTGTAACGGACCTGTCCTAGACTACACAACCTGTCTGTAACGGACCTGTCCTAGTCTACACAACCTGTCTGTCTGTAACGGACCTGTCCTAGACTACACAACCTGTCTGTCTGTCTGGAACTGACCTGTCCTAGACTACACAACCTGTCTGTCTGTCTGGAACTGACCTGTCCTAGACTACACAACCTGTCTGTCTGTCTGTAACTGACCTGTCCTAGACTACACAACCTGTCTGTCTGTAACGGACCTGTCCTAGACTACACAACCTGTCTGTCTGTCTGGAACTGACCTGTCCTAGACTACACAACCTGTCTCTGTCTGTCTGTAACGGACCTGTCCTAGACTACACAACCTGTCTGTCTGTAACGGACCTGTCCTAGACTACACAACCTGTCTGTCTGTCTGGAACTGACCTGTCCTAGACTACACAACCTGTCTGTCTGTCTGGAACTGACCTGTCCTAGACTACACAACCTGTCTGTCTGTAACTGATCTGTCCTAGACTACACAACCTGTCTGTCTGTAACGGACCTGTCCTAGACTACACAACCTGTCTGTCTGTCTGGAACTGACCTGTCCTAGACTACACAACCTGTCTGTCTGTCTGTAACGGACCTGTCCTAGACTACACAACCTGTCTGTCTGTAACGGACCTGTCCTAGACTACACAACCTGTCTGTCTGTCTGGAACTGACCTGTCCTAGACTACACAACCTGTCTGTCTGTCTGGAACTGACCTGTCCTAGACTACACAACCTGTCTGTCTGTAACTGACCTGTCCTAGACTACACAACCTGTCTGTCTGTAACGGACCTGTCCTAGACTACACAACCTGTCTGTCTGTCTGGAACTGACCTGTCCTAGACTACACAACCTGTCTGTCTGTCTGTAACTGACCTGTCCTAGACAGGCCACCGTTGGGACACTTTACTAACCAACAGGGACGGCAGGACACCTGACAGACAAACTGTTGTTGTTTACTAACTTGTCTTATTGACTGTTAAATGGAAATTCATTTTAACGCCTTTCTGTGTTTCTGGACCGTTTTATAAGCTAAACCATGTAGACTGGACCAGCAGACTGTTACCCTGTAGACTGGACCACCAGACTGTTACCCTGTAGACTGGACCACCAGACTGTTACCCTGTAGACTGGACCAGCAGACTGTTACCCTGTAGACTGGACCACCAGACTGTTACCCTGTAGACTGGACCACCAGACTGTTACCCTGTAGACTGGACCACCAGACTGTTACCCTGTAGACTGGACCACCAGACTGTTACCCCTGTAGACTGGACCACCAGACTGTTACCCTGTAGACTGGACCAGCAGACTGTTACCCTGTAGACTGGACCAGCAGACTGTTACCCTGTAGACTGGACCACCAGACTGTTACCCTGTAGACTGGACCACCAGACTGTTACCCTGTAGACTGGACCACCAGACTGTTACCCTGTAGACTGGACCACCAGACTGTTACCCTGTAGACTGGACCACCAGACTGTTACCCTGTAGACTGGACCAGCAGACTGTTACCCTGTAGACTGGACCAGCAGACTGTTACCCTGTAGACTGGACCACCAGACTGTTACCCTCCTACCATGTAGACTGTTCCCCTCCTACCCTGTAGACTGGACCAGCAGACTGTTACCCTGTAGACTGGACCAGCAGACTGTTACCATGTAGACTGGACCACCAGACTGTTACCCTGTAGACTGGTATTACAGCTGAGACAGACAGGACCCTTTCTGAGGTTACTGGACTTCACAGACAACAGTCTGGTTACTGGGCTTCATAGACAACAGTGTGGTTACTGGGCTTCACAGACAACAGTGTGGTTACTGGACTTCACAGACAACATTATGACACTCCTTCCTGTCTGAAAGCGTCCCATGTTCAGATTTCTGTATTATTCCAATGTTCTCACTCTCATCTTTATTTACACCTTAATATATCTTGGGAGCTGCTT
>NW_025548934.1:0-2500 GCF_905237065.1 Salmo salar
ACCATTCAATTAATGAATGACCATTGATTTTCATGGCATATTACGTACTCGGTTATTGAATGGCTTGCTTTAAAAAAAAAAAAAAATAAAATACTTAAAACAGTGTAGTGTAAGGAGATGATTAGATAGTTGATTGATATGGAGGCTTAGATGAGCTCAATGTCTTGTTTTGTATCATCTCAGAGACGTTACCATGATGCGGCCTCTTGAATTCTCTCCACATTAGTTCTCACTAGAGTGTAAATGCTGTATCTGTGGGAATTACACTGAGATGGACTGGTTAATAAAACAACAGACTGCATTTAGAGTCAGAAGAGAGTAGGGAGAAGTTTTTTGGGGGGGTGGTGGGTGGTGGTGGTTGTGGTAATATTACAAACCACAAGCCATTCTCTGTAGAGGCAGTGTGAGACAGCTCTTTCACTCACAGATCTAAATAGTCTTCCTATTACCTATGTCTTTAGGCGGTCCCTAAATGAAAGCAAAGGTTATCCGTCCTTGGAAAAGTTAATGTTTGCCTTGAAAGAAACTGTTCCTTGGTTCCCCTCCCAAACAATGACTGACCAAAAGGAAGTTAATAAAGTTGTCACGGCTGTCGTTGGTAAAGGAGGACCAAAGTGCTCATCTTGACGTTTATTTTAAAACTATAATCAAGTGAACAGCAAAACGAACTTACGATCAACGAATTGAAAGGCTCGCTCACGCTAACCAAGAACAATCCCTCAAACGACAAACACACCCTAATATATGGGACTCTCAATCAAAGCCAAAGAGACAACAACCTGTCTTCAATTGAGAGTCCCAACCCCCAATTATCCCAAAACATAGAACCAGACACACTAGACTCAACATAGAAATACATGAATATACAACAGTGCCCTAAAACCCCCGGAATACATAAATCAAATGCCCCTTTCAACAAACACACCACCCCCCCCGCGAACCACATAAAACGAATACCCTCTGCCACGTCCTGACCAAACTACAATAACAATTAACCCCTTTATACTGGCCAGGACGTGACATAAGTCTTATTCAATGTCTTTAACAAAAGGACAAAATAAGGGAGGAAAAAAAGTTATGTATTAGCTGTTTCTTGACCACTCCCCATCTGCCTCCACAGTTCATGCTGCCGACCAATCAATTCCCTCCACAACTGTAGCCCACACAACTACCTCCTATCATCCTTGGACAAGTGCTGGCTCGTCTGCCCGCTGCATCTTCTAGATGAAATGACATCACTGCTAAAAAGGTCACGCTTCTCTGTCAAGTCCCAGCAAAAGCTTTTCATATCATTTAAATGTGCAAATATGGTCGAACTACACTCAGCCACCAAGCAGAATGCCAGTAAAGGAAGGCAATGGGCATTTGAATATCTGACACCCACCCTTAACCTGTTAGGGCTAGGGGGCAGCATTGACACCCACCCTTAACCTGTTAGGGCTAGGGGGCAGCATTGACACCCACCCTTAACCTGTTAGGGCTAGGGGGCAGCATTGACACCCACCCTTAACCTGTTAGGGCTAGGGGCAGCATTGACACCCACCCTTAACCTGTTAGGGCTAGGGGGCAGCATTGACACCCACCCTTAACCTGTTAGGGCTAGGGGGCAGCATTGACACCCACCCTTAACCTGTTAGGGCTAGGGGGCAGCATTGACACCCACCCTTAACCTGTTAGGGCTAGGGGGCAGCATTGACACCCACCCTTAACCTGTTAGGGCTAGGGGGCAGCATTGACACCCACCCTTAACCTGTTAGGGCTAGGGGGCAGCATTGACACCCACCCTTAAAACCTGTTAGGGCTAGGGCGCAGCATTGACACCCACCCTTAACCTGTTAGGGATAGGGGGCAGCATTGACACCCACCCTTAACCTGTTAGGGCTAGGGGGCAGCATTGACACCCACCCTTAACCTGTTAGGGCTAGGGGGCAGCATTGACACCCACCCTTAACCTGTTAGGGCTAGGGGGCAGCATTGACACCCACCCTTAACCTGTTAGGGCTAGGGGGCAGCATTGACACCCACCCTTAACCTGTTAGGGCTAGGGGGCAGCATTGACACCCACCCTTAACCTGTTAGGGCTAGGGGGCAGCATTGACACCCACCCTTAACCTGTTAGGGCTAGGGGGCAGCATTGACACCCACCCTTAACCTGTTAGGGCTAGGGGGCAGCATTGACACCCACCCTTAACCTGTTAGGGCTAGGGGGCAGCATTGACACCCACCCTTAACCTGTTAGGGCTAGGGGGCAGCATTGACACCCACCCTTAACCTGTTAGGGCTAGGGGGCAGCATTGACACCCACCCTTAACCTGTTAGGGCTAGGGGGCAGCATTGACACCCACCCTTAACCTGTTAGGGCTAGGGGGCAGCATTGACACCCACCCTTAACAAAACAGTCCTGTGTGAAAGTAAGACTTCATGTGTGTGGTGTGTTAGAGTGTGTGTGTGTTAGAGTGTGTGTGTGTGTGTGTGTGTGTTAGAGTGTGTTAGAGTGTGT
>NW_025548934.1:7500-125000 GCF_905237065.1 Salmo salar
CAGAGCGCGTTCTTTAGCTACATAGGATCAATATATTATTTTAAAGAAAGTAGCTACAATTAATAAAGAGAAAGACTAGTCTGTCTATTTCGGCTACAAAAAATATTTGATCAACTCCCAATATTGAGCGAACAGCGTTAATTACAAAGTATCTTGAGAGATAAGCTATCGGTACTTCTATCGTTGATCTTTTAGTCTGTAGTCATTTTTTTTTATTAGACTCTCTTATCCAGAGAAACTTACAGTAGTGAGTACATACATATTCGTACTTGTCCCCCCCCCCGGTGGAAATCGAACCCACAGCCCTGTGAGTGCGCATATTCAATATCTTCATAATTGGGTGAGTCAGTGCCACTGAAAAGCTTTTTTTTAGGACAATAACTAGGACTGCATTCAAGACAAGGTCGTTTTTATTGATGCCACTCTATCAGACTGCCCTGTCATTTCGGGTCATTGTATGGTATTAAAAGATTCTGCTAATGTCTCCAGTCATGTAAAGAATTGCATGAACTTGTAGCCTACGCAAATGCGATGATAAAGCGGATGGTGTTAGCAAACTAATAGCCTTTCTTGTAGGACAGTATATCCTGCTGTGTGTGCTATTGAGTGTCGGTCGCATGAGAGAAAAAGCTGAACCCCCCAAAAAAAAAATTACTGAGGAGGTGTTTTTTGGTGTAGGCTAAGATATTATAGGGCCCGAATGCTAGAGTATATAAGCACATTATATTCCGTTCTGTTATGTAAAATACTAATTAATCATTGTGTGAACATGCGAGACAATGATTTAGCTTTGATCTAAAACTTCACTAAAAAAGAGCACCATTGTGAGAAGTGATCATTTTATATTTGTAATAATAATAATAATAATAATAATAAGTAGGACTTTTAGGCATAGGAAACAGATCTCGAACAGGATTATTTTACGCGATTTGTGCGCCCTTAGAAGTGTAGTGGTTAAAGGACAGCACCATAACCAAGTGGTCACATATCATTATGGGTTCCACCGCGCAAGAGGGCTCCGCGGAGATTTATAAATACCATGCGGTTCATTTGGATCCTAGATCTCATTAGTGTTTGACTGCCTGCTGCAGCCTGGTCTCAAGAGGGCTCCGCGGAGATTTATAAATACCATGCGGTTCATTTGGATCCTAGATCTCATTAGTGTTTGACTGCCTGCTGCAGCCTGGTCTCAAGAGGGCTCCGCGGAGATTTATAAAACCATCGGTTCATTTGGATCCTAGATCTCATTAGTGTTTGACTGCCTGCTGCAGCCTGGTCTCAAATCATTTCACATTATTCTGGAGGTAAATCCAAGACATGCCATTTAATATGATATTTTACGTTTCGTATGGTATGGTATGCATACATTTTTGGGATGTCCAACAGCCATTTCGTATGATATGTTACGAATTACAATTCATATTATATGTTACAAATTTGCTAAAAATTACAATATGTTACGAATTTACAAAACACATGATATGTTACAAATTCTAGCTAGGTTGTTAGCTAGCTGGCTAATGTTAGCTAGGCTAGGGGTTAGGGTTAAGTTTATGAGTTAGGTTAAAGAGTTACGGTTAGGGTAAGGGTTAATTTTAGGTGAAGGGTTAGCTAACATGCTAAGTAGTTGTAAAGTTGCTACAAAATAGTAATTAGTTGAAAAGTTGCTAAAATGCTAAAGTTCTACGTGATGAGATTCAAACTCGCAAGCTATGTTGCTATGGTACGTATAGTCTATGAGTGTCACGCCCTGACCAGCAGAGGGTGTAGTTGGGTCAGGACGTGGCAGAAGAGAAGTATAGTCTGTCTATGAGTGTCACGCCCTGACCAGCAGAGGGTGTAGTTGGGTCAGGACGTGGCAGAAGAGAAGTATAGTCTATGAGTGTCACGCCCTGACCAGCAGAGGGTGTAGTTGGGTCAGGACGTGGCAGAAGAGAAGTATAGTCTATGAGTGTCACGCCCTGACCAGCAGAGGGTGTAGTTGGGTCAGGACGTGGCAGAAGAGAGGTATAGTCTATGAGTGTCACGCCCTGACCAGCAGAGGGTGTAGTTGGGTCAGGACGTGGCAGAAGAGAAGTGTAGTCTATGAGTGTCACGCCCTGACCAGTAGAGGGTGTAGTTGGGTCAGGACGTGGCAGAAGAGAAGTGTGTAGGTTGGTTTGTTTGGTTTATTTTGGCCGTGTGGCTTCCAATCAGGCACAGCCGTAGAGGGTTATTGCCGATTGGGAGTCACACATAAGTAGCCTACTTTTCCTTTGGGGTTGTGGGTAGTTGTTTTTTGCACTGCGTTTGTATAGCCTGTAAAACTGTTGCTGTTGTCAGCGTTATTGTTTTGTCAGTGAATACTTTACTCTTTTGAAATTAAAACCCATGAGTATCCACATACCCGCTGCTGCGCCTTTTCTCTCCATGACAACTTCCGTGACACTGTCACAACAACCCAGCTACGTTTTTGTTATTTGGAGTTATTAAAAAAAAACGTTTATTAGGGGTCGCAGCATGTTATGCACATCAGCAGACATAGTAGCAAAGCAAAGTGGTTAAGCCTCCGAACGAAAGGCCTCTGCACACACTGCCCACACACACGTCTATTCATCGTTCACGCCACCCGCCAGAGAGAGAAAGACACTATGGCAGTACTATGTCCCTCTGCTCTGTGAAAGATCAGCTCTGGAAAAAAAAAAAAAGATCTGACGTGATGGGTCAAAAAATATCAATTAGTGGATTAAAATATCAGAATTTGGCTGCCAAGAGCTCCATGGTCATTGATAGTCCATTGTAGGTGAAAAACAGTTTGCCAAAGTGCATATCTACGGCTCTGGTCTGTCCTAGGAGTGAAGGTAAAGGCGCGTTCCCTGCTATCTACCTTGTTTCCATCATTATTTTGGGTAGAGGGACTCGTTTCTTTTGCAAGCGTTTAGGGATCACGTCAAAATATACAGTATTTTGCTTAAGTGAAGGGGTCAAATTTTTTCATTTCGATCCCTAACCGCTCACCAACGACTCACAACCTACTCCCCTGTGTATTCGATGTTGATGTTTTTCTTCCCTTTCAGCTGTAGTTCCATCCAACCGTCAAATGGACAGCCCAGATTTCATTAGAGACCTGCTGCCTGCTGCAGAGAAGACAGCCCTGCTGTACAACATCTACCTACCTGTGCCTGGCCAAATTCCCCGTCTGGAGAGAATCATCAGAGCCATAATGCTGTTGAGGCCCATAATGCAGTTCTCCTCCTCTGAGGCTGTGCTGCTGCTGGTATTTCAACATTACTGTTTCTATCCTCGTAAACTCTGTTAATTTATCATCAGATGACCTAGTTTACGCTATACTGGGGTGTTTCTATCCTCGTAAACTCTGTTAATTTATCATCAGATGACCTAGTTTACGCTATACTGGGGTGTTTCTATCCTCGTAAACTCTGTTAATTTATCATCAGATGACCTAGTTTACGCTATACTGGGGTGTTTCTATCCTCGTAAACTCTGTTAATTTATCATCAGATGACCTAGTTTACGCTATACTGGGGTGTTTCTATCCTCGTAAACTCTGTTAATTTATCATCAGATGACCTAGTTTACGCTATACTGGGGTGTTTCTATCCTCGTAAACTCTGTTAATTTATCATTAGATGACCTAGTTTACGCTATACTGGGGTGTTTCTATCCTCGTAAACTCTGTTAATTTATCATTAGATGACCTAGTTTACGCTATACTGGGGTGTTTCTATCCTCGTAAACTCTGTTAATTTATCATTAGATGACCTAGTTTACGCTATACTGGGGTGTTTCTATCCTCGTAAACTCTGTTAATTTATCATTAGATGACCTAGTTTACGCTATACTGGGGTGTTTCTATCCTCGTAAACTCTGTTAATTTATCATTTCGATGACCTAGTTTACGCTATACTGGGGTGTTTCTATCCTCGTAAACTCTGTTAATTTATCATCAGATGACCTAGTTTACGCTATACTGGGGTGTTTCTATCCTCGTAAACTCTGTTAATTTATCATCAGATGACCTAGTTTACGCTATACTGGGGTGTTTCTATCCTCGTAAACTCTGTTAATTTATCATCAGATGACCTAGTTTACGCTATACTGGGGTGTTTCTATCCTCGTAAACTCTGTTAATTTATCATTTCGATGACCTAGTTTACGCTATACTGGGGTGTTTCTATCCTCGTAAACTCTGTTAATTTATCATTAGATGACCTAGTTTACGCTATACTGGGGTGTTTCTATCCTCGTAAACTCTGTTAATTTATCATTAGATGACCTAGTTTACGCTATACTGGGGTGTTTCTATCCTCGTAAACTCTGTTAATTTATCATTTCGATGACCTAGTTTACGCTATACTGGGGTGTTTCTATCCTCGTAAACTCTGTTAATTTATCATTAGATGACCTAGTTTACGCTATACTGGGGTGTTTCTATCCTCGTAAACTCTGTTAATTTATCATCAGATGACCTAGTTTACGCTATACTGGGGTGTTTCTATCCTCGTAAACTCTGTTAATTTATCATTAGATGACCTAGTTTACGCTATACTGGGGTGTTTCTATCCTCGTAAACTCTGTTAATTTATCATTAGATGACCTAGTTTACGCTATACTGGGGTGTTTCTATCCTCGTAAACTTTGTTAATTTATCATTTCGATGACCTAGTTTATGCTATACTGGGGTGTTTCTATCCTCGTAAACTCTGTTAATTTATCATTAGATGACCTAGTTTACGCTATACTGGGGTGTTTCTATCCTCGTAAACTCTGTTAATTTATCATTAGATGACCTAGTTTACGCTATACTGGGGGTGTTTCTATCCTCGTAAACTCTGTTAATTTATCATTAGATGACCTAGTTTACGCTATACTGGGGTGTTTCTATCCTCGTAAACTCTGTTAATTTATCATTTCGATGACCTAGTTTACGCTATACTGGGGTGTTTCTATCCTCGTAAACTCTGTTAATTTATCATTAGATGACCTAGTTTACGCTATACTGGGGTGTTTCTATCCTCGTAAACTCTGTTAATTTATCATCAGATGACCTAGTTTACGCTATACTGGGGTGTTTCTATCCTCGTAAACTCTGTTAATTTATCATTAGATGACCTAGTTTACGCTATACTGGGGTGTTTCTATCCTCGTAAACTCTGTTAATTTATCATTTCGATGACCTAGTTTACGCTATACTGGGGTGTTTCTATCCTCGTAAACTCTGTTAATTTATCATCAGATGACCTAGTTTACGCTATACTGGGGTGTTTCTATCCTCGTAAACTCTGTTAATTTATCATCAGATGACCTAGTTTACGCTATACTGGGGTGTTTCTATCCTCGTAAACTCTGTTAATTTATCATCAGATGACCTAGTTTACGCTATACTGGGGTGTTTCTATCCTCGTAAACTCTGTTAATTTATCATCAGATGACCTAGTTTACGCTATACTGGGGTGTTTCTATCCTCGTAAACTCTGTTAATTTATCATCAGATGACCTAGTTTACGCTATACTGGGGTGTTTCTATCCTCGTAAACTCTTTTAATTTATCATCAGATGACCTAGTTTACGCTATACTGGGGTGGTTCTATCCTCGTAAACTCTGTTAATTTATCATTAGATGACCTAGTTTACGCTATACTGGGGTGTTTCTATCCTCGTAAACTCTGTTAATTTATCATTTCGATGACCTAGTTTACGCTATACTGGGGTGTTTCTATCCTCGTAAACTCTGTTAATTTATCATCAGATGACCTAGTTTACGCTATACTGGGGTGTTTCTATCCTCGTAAACTCTGTTAATTTATCATTAGATGACCTAGTTTACGCTATACTGGGGTGTTTCTAATGAATGGAAGGACATCATTGACTTTGTACTATGTGACATGTTCTTATCAACAGTGTGTTAGCACCAGTGACAACATGGTCAAGACATTATTCCCTATGCTGAAGGCTGCTGTGAAGAAAAATAATCCAAAAGTTGCCGTCAAATTCCTGGCGAAGGCCAATCTTTGGATCCATGATATCATCAAAGAAGTTGATGACATAGTACAAGAGTAAGCCATTATATATGTTACAGAGTCCAATTCTGTTCAGCCCTGAGTGGGGGGGGGGGTTAAACTAGCGGCGTCAACACACGCAATTCAAAGCCAACCATTTTAGCAAGCAGAGCAAGAGAGTTTTACATTCACTACATACACCTTGAACATGAAACAAACGATCAGATCATACCACATGGCAGGTACTTATAGGAAAGATATTTAAACGTGTTGACAATGAAATATGTCAAAGATTTGATCATGTCATCTCACTACTTTATTCAGCTTACAAAGAAACTCACCGCGAGTGTGGCGACCGCCACCAGCGATGTTATTTCCACCCAAAGCCGAAACAGACGACAAGAAGAGAGAGATCTGACCAGTGAACGGGGAGATCCCTCCCAGAAAGGCTGTTAAGGAATACAACATGAAGCTAAAGTGGCATCCAGTCATATCTGACCAGTGAACGGGGAGATCACTCCCAGAAGGCTGTTAAGGAATACAACATGAAGCTAAAGTAGCATCCAGTCAGATCTGACCAGTGAACGGGAGATCCCTCCCAGAAGGCTGTTAAGGAATACAACATGAAGCTAAAGTAGCATCCAGTCAGATCTGACCAGTGAACGGGAGATCCCTCCCAGAAAGGCTGTTAAGGAATACAACATGAAGCTAAAGTGGCATCCAGTGAACCAGTGAACGGGGAGATCCCTCCCAGAAAGGCTGTTAAGGAATACAACATGAAGCTAAAGTGGCATCTAGTCAGATCTGACCAGTGAACGGGAGATCCCTCCCAGAAAGGCTGTTAAGGAATACAACATGAAGCTAAAGTAGCATCCAGTCAGATCTGACCAGTGAACGGGAGATCCCTCCCAGAAAGGCTGTTAAGGAATACAACATGAAGCTAAAGTGGCATCCAGTCAGATCTGACCAGTGAACGGGAGATCCCTCCCAGAAAGGCTGTTAAGGAATACAACATGAAGCTAAAGTAGCATCCAGTCAGATCTGACCAGTGAACGGGAGATCCCTCCCAGAAAGGCTGTTAAGGAATACAACATGAAGCTAAAGTGGCATCTAGTCAGATCTGACCAGTGAACGGGGAGATCACTCCCAGAAGGCTGTTAAGGAATACAACATGAAGCTAAAGTAGCATCCAGTCAGATCTGACCAGTGAACGGGGAGATCCCTCCCAGAAAGGCTGTTAAGGAATACAACATGAAGCTAAAGTAGCATCTAGTCAGATCTGACCAGTGAACGGGAGATCCCTCCCAGAAGGCTGTTAAGGAATACAACATGAAGCTAAAGTAGCATCCAGTCAGATCTGACCAGTGAACGGGGAGATCCCTCCCAGAAAGGCTGTTAAGGAATACAACATGAAGCTAAAGTAGCATCTAGTCAGATCTGACCAGTGAACGGGGAGATCCCTCCCAGAAGGCTGTTAAGGAATACAACATGAAGCTAAAGTAGCATCCAGTCAGATCTGACCAGTGAACGGGAGATCCCTCCCAGAAGGCTGTTAAGGAATACAACATGAAGCTAAAGTAGCATCTAGTCAGATCTGACCAGTGAACGGGAGATCCCTCCCAGAAGGCTGTTAAGGAATACAACATGAAGCTAAAGTAGCATCTAGTCAGATCTGACCAGTGAACGGGAGATCCCTCCCAGAAAGGCTGTTAAGGAATACAACATGAAGCTAAAGTGGCATCTAGTCAGATCTGACCAGTGAACGGGGAGATCCCTCCCAGAAAGGCTGTTAAGGAATACAACATGAAGCTAAAGTTGCATCCAGTCAGATCTGACTGAGGTCAATAACATAAAATCGACGATACTGATATGGAGCTGCCGTGAGTTGGTTAACAAGCATTGCCGGTAGAGACAAGAAGTTTGGCGTAGTGGCTCTGCCGTGATTCCCTTCCTAGGTTTGATCATCAGTGCTATCCAGAAAGGGGGGGCTCTCAATGACCCTGCAGATATCGCAGCCATTGAGTCGGCCAAGAACAAGATGAATCATATTCAGCAGGACAAGACCCGTTTTTGAGTAAGAACGAGTGGGGAGGCCCACAAACGGAGGTGACGAGAAATCCCAGACGGAGCTGACCAGAGCCACATTTTTTTTTGGACCTGGGTAAGGTGGTGAGGGGTGGAGCCTAAAGCACAACATACCACCTGACACTGAGAGGGGTGGAGCCTAAAGCACAACATACCACCTGACACTGAGAGGGGTGGAGCCTAAAGCACAACATACCACCTGACACTGAGAGGGGTGGAGCCTAAAGCACAACATACCACCTGACACTGAGAGGGGTGGAGCCTAAAGCACTACATACCACCTGACACTGAGAGGGGTGGAGCCTAAAGCACAACATACCACCTGACACTGAGAGGGGTGGAGCCTAAAGCACAACATACCACCTGACACTGAGAGGGGTGGAGCCTAAAGCACAACATACCACCTGACACTGAGAGGGGTGGAGCCTAAGCACAACATACCACCTGACACTGAGAGGGGTGGAGCCTAAGCACAAGGGTTAGGGGTTAGGGTTAGGGGTTAGGGTTAGGGGTTAGGGGTTAGGGTTAGGGTTAGGGTTAGGGTTAGGGTTAGGGTTAGGGTTAGGGTTAGGGTTAGGGGTTAGGGTTAGGGTTAGGGTTAGGGGTTAGGGTTAGGGTTAGGGTTAGGGTTAGGGTTAGGGTTAGGGTTAGGGGTTAGTGGTTAGGGTTAGGGGTTAGGGTTAGGGTTAGGGGTTAGGGTTAGGGTTAGGGTTAGGGTTAGGGTTTAGGGGTTAGGGTTGGGGTTAGGGGTTAGGGTTAGGGTTAGGGGTTAGGGTTAGGGTTAGGGTTAGGGTTAGGGTTTGACATGGTGGTCGTTCCTTTCTTTTCATGACGCCGCCTCTGCTATTGGGGGGAGGGGGGGAACTGAATAAGACAAGAGATAAATAAGAGGTGATGTCAATGCTGTTGGGTTTTTGGGTTAGGGTTAGGGTTAGGGTTAGGGTTAGGGTTAGGGTTAGGGGTTAGGGTTAGGGTTAGGGGTTAGGGTTAGGGTTTGTACATGGCGGTCGTTCCTTTCTTTTCATGACGCCGCCTCTGCTATTGGGGGGGGGGGAACTGAATAAGACAAGAGATAAATAAGAGGTGATGTCAATGCTGTTGGGTTTTTGGGTTAGGGTTAGGGTTAGGGGTTAGGGTTAGGGTTAGGGTTAGGGGTTAGGGTTAGGGTTAGGGTTAGGGTTAGGGTTAGGGTTAGGGTTAGGGGTTAGGGTTAGGGTTAGGGTTAGGGTTAGGGTTAGGGTTAGGGGTTAGGGTTAGGGTTAGGGTTAGGGTTAGGGTTAGGGTTAGGGTTAGGGTTAGGGGTTAGGGTTAGGGTTAGTGGTTAGGGTTAGGGTTAGGGTTAGGGTTAGGGTTAGGCCGGTTAGGGTTAGGGTTAGGGTTAGGGTTTAGGGGTTAGGGTTAGGGTTAGGGGTTAGGGTTAGGGTTAGGGGTTAGGGTTAGGGTTAGGGGTTAGGGTTAGGGTTTGTACATGGTGGTCGTTCCTTTCTTTTCATGACGCCGCCTCTGCTATTGGGGGGGGGGGGGAACTGAATAAGACAAGAGATAAATAAGAGGTGATGTCAATGCTGTTGGGTTTTTGGGTTAGGGTTAGGGTTAGGGTTAGGGTTAGGGTTAGGGTTAGGGGTTAGGGTTAGGGTTAGGGGTTAGGGTTAGGGTTTGTACATGGCGGTCGTTCCTTTCTTTTCATGACGCCGCCTCTGCTATTGGGGGGGGGGGAACTGAATAAGACAAGAGATAAATAAGAGGTGATGTCAATGCTGTTGGGTTTTTTGTTCCTGATCCTGTCCATCTGGCTGAGGTTCAGACCTCAGCCTGACCAGGATCCGGAACATTCTGCTGCAACTCAAAAAAGCTTCTGAGGGGGAAGATTGGAGTGATGGTGACCAATCTGCAGCAGAAGACCTTCGCTGAAGGAAGACCTGATTGACCGTTCTCTCAGATGAGTTCTTGGGAAATCCTCGCGAGTAGCTGAAGAGGTGAATTAATACATTTTCATCTGCTGTGGCACCTCTGCCAGAAATAATGTATCATTGTTTTGTACTTTCATATCATTACTTATGTGAATTATCCTTGCTAAAGGGTAATGTAACTCAAAAAAAAAAAAAGGGATAAAAATCATTTTCATACAACAACACCATCCAATTTAAGGCAACAGCTTTAAAAACTTAATAATGTCTAATCTAATCTTCAAAATCATAAGGATATAGGGTAAATGAAGTCAGCATTTCAAGCAATCCATTGATGGAAGGCTTACATGGTGGGCAAGAACAGATTGAGAAACTGAAGGGAATTCAACCTTGAATTGAGTTTCTCTCTCTCTTCCCATAGGGCTTTTGGAAGACGTTTAGTGGGAGATGAGCCAAAACCTCATGGGCATGTTTATAGTGTCCAGTCGAATGATGCCTACAAGTTCCTGGAGACCAGCCCAATCGTCTCTCACCCAGGAAGAGTGGCGGGAAATGTATGACGCTGTGAAAGTCAAGCTGCATTCCTTCTAGCCTGCCCTCAAGGCCAAGCGGGCCATTGAGGACCAGCAGGTCGCAGAGAGTAACTAATGTTTTGCATCCACTGTCACCAGGTTAACATTAAAGGAGGTTTTTTTTTTTTTGTTGGTCTTATATTGACAAGTAGGATTTGTGGGCATAATCAGTAGTTAACATGCTGTGATGAGTAACTTTACATTATTTTGTTGATCATTGTTGATTATTGTGTTGAACATCTACTATGCTAACAGTATAATGACAAACTGGCTATTGTTGACCTATCTTCTTGGAGTATACTGATGTTGTGGGTAGCAGGCAGGTTTTAAGGCTTCTGGTCTGCTCAAAGACTTCAATAGTTTAACTTTGTGCAGAGCTTGCAGGCACATGAGCTGATCTATATACATATGTATACGCTACAGTATTCATAAGTAATCATGTATAATCACAATGTGTGTTTTTGGTATGTCAGTTTCAGTATACTATCGCGTATAATTAGGTTAGAGCCATAGAGGAGGAGTTTAGAGCCATAGAGGAGGAGTTTAGAGCCATAGAGGAGGAGTTTAGAGCTATAGAGGAGGAGTTTAGAGCCATAGAGGAGGAGTTTAGAGCTATAGAGGAGGAGTTTAGAGCTATAGAGGAGGGTTTAGGCCATAGAGGAGGAGTTTAGGCATTTCCGCAATTTACATCGCATTATTCAATTAGCATATTAAGATTCACGACAATTATTATCTCCAAGCAACATTATTCACACAGCATATGACACACGAACATCCACAATACACGCATTTATTTATCACATCAGATATTATCCAAATCAAACATATATTCGCATCAACAATTCAATACACGACCGCATAAATCATATTCAAACAATATTCAGATCGATACAAAGAAATATATACACAACATATTAAGAATATCACACAATATAAATTCAATATTTGTTAGCATAAGATTCAATTCAGATATGAATGTGCTCGGATTAAAAAAAAAGAGCATACAAGCGATTACTATATCAAATTATTAATTGATATAGAAATTGAAATTCAAAGACATTCGAAAATAAAAAAAAAAATAAAATGATAAATATTAAAGGTAATTCATTACGACAACAACATATGACAAACATCATTCAAAACTACAAATATATCAGAAAGAAAGTGATAAGCCAGAAACGGCCATAAGGTTTAGCAGAGATGAGGGTTCCATGGAGGATGCTTAATGGACATAGAGGAGGAGTTTAGAGCTATAGAGGAGGTTTAGAGGCCATGGAGGAGGGTCTAATGGCTATAGAGGAGGAGTTTAGAGCCATAGAGGAGGAGTTTAGAGTCGTAAATAGGAGGAGTTTAGAGCTATGGAGGAGGAGTTTAGAGCTATGGAGGAGGAGTTTAGAGCTATGGAGGAGGGTCTTAATGGCTATAGAGTAGGAGTTTAGAGCCATAGAGGAGGGTTTAGAGCTATGGAGGAGGAGCTATAGAGCTATAGAGGAGTTGTTTAGAGGCTATGGAGGAGGGTTTATGGCAGAAAGAGATGGGTTTATCACGCATGATTGAGTTTAGAGCTATTGAGAGAGTTTAGCTAGGTTACGATGAGGGTCATTGAATTTAGCTATTGCGGAGGATTTGGCTATCACAAGAGTTTGCTGCTAGAGAGGAGGGTTAGCATGTATTAGGTTTCAGAGCTATGAGAGGGTTATGCTGAGAGGATTAGAGCCATAGAGGAGGAGTTTAGAGTATTCATGAAAGAGGAGGTTTAGAGCTATAGGAGGAATAGAGCCATGGAGGAGGGTTTAGACTGCCATAGAGGAGGAGTTTAGAGCCATAGAGGAGGTAGATCTATAGAGGAGGAGTTTAGAGCCATAGGAGGAGTTTAGAGCTATAGAGGAGGGTTTTAGAGCTATGGAGGAGGGTCTTAGTGGCTATAGAGGAGGAGTTTAGAGCTATGGAGGAGGAGTTTAATGGCTATAGAGGAGGAGTTTAGAGCCATAGAGGAGGAGTTTAGAGCCATAGAGGAGGAGTTTAGAGCTATGGAGGAGGGTCTTAATGGCTATAGAGGAGGAGTTTAGAGCCATAGAGGAGGAGTTTAGAGCTATAGAGGAGGAGTTTAGAGCCATAGAGGAGGAGTTTAGAGCTATAGAGGAGGAGTTTAGAGCTATAGAGGAGGAGTTTAGAGCTATGGAGGAGGGTCTTAATGGCCATAGAGGAGGAGTTTAGAGCTATGGAGGAGGGTCTTAATGGCCATAGAGGAGGAGTTTAGAGCCATAGAGGAGGAGTTTAGAGCTATGGAGGAGGGTCTTAATGGCCATAGAGGAGGAGTTTAGAGCTATGGAGGAGGGTCTTAATGGCTGTAGAGGAGGAGTTTAGAGCCATAGAGGAGGAGTTTAGAGCTATGGAGGAGGAGTTTAGAGCCATAGAGGAGGAGTTTAGAGCTATGGAGGAGGAGTTTAGAGCTATGGAGGAGGGTCTTAATGGCTATAGAGGAGGAGTTTAGAGCCATAGAGGAGGAGTTTAGAGCTATAGAGGAGGGGTTTGAGAGCTATGGAGGAGGAGTTTAGAGCCATAGAGGAGGAGTTTAGAGCTATAGAGGAGGAGTTTAGAGCCATAGAGGAGGAGTTTAGAGCCATAGAGGAGGGTTTAGAGCTATGGAGGAGGGTTTAGAGCCATAGAGGAGGAGTTTCGAGAGCTATGAGGAGGGTTTGAGCTTAGAGGAGGAGTTTAGAGCCATAGAGGAGGAGTTTAGAGCTATAGAGGAGGAGTTTAGAGCCATAGAGGAGGAGTTTAGAGCTATAGAGGAGGAGTTTAGAGCTATAGAGGAGGAGTTTAGAGCTATGGAGGAGGGAGTTTAGAGCTATAGAGGAGGGAGTTTAGAGCCATAGAGGAGGAGTTTAGAGCCATAGAGGAGGAGTTTAGAGCTATGGAGGAGGGTCTTAGATCTATAGAGGAGGAGTTTAGAGCTATAGAGGAGGAGTTTAGAGCCATAGAGGAGGGTTTAGAGCCATAGAGGAGGAGTTTAGAGCCATAGAGGAGGAGTTTAGAGCTATAGAGGAGGAGTTTAGAGTTAAGGAGGAGCTTAGATATAGAGGAGTGAGCTTTAGGCCAAGAGGAGGAGTTTAGAGCCATAGAGGAGGAGTTTAGAGCCATAGAGGAGGAGTTAGAGCTCATAGAGGATGGAGCTTAGGACAGAGAGAGCTAGAATATGGGTTTCAGACCACAGAGTATTGGTTGTATTTCACAGAATGATGATTTGCTACAAAAAAGAGAGATTGACACAGATATATTTGAAAAGAAAACATGCCAATTTATTAGATAAATACCATACTTAGTAGATAATATAATTATATCGCATTACAAAATTAAAAAATAGATTGTGTATCAATTAATGGTATTTATTAATTCCAACAGCAGTGAGAGAGTAACAGAGGAGGAGTTTAGAGATGGGAAGAGGAGGAGTTTAGAGCCGAGGAAGGAGTTTAGAGCTATAGAGGAGGAGTTTAGAGCCATAGAGGAGGAGTTTAGAGCTATAGAGGAGGGGTTTAGAGCCATAGAGGAGGAGTTTAGAGCTATAGAGGAGGAGTTTAGAGCTATGGAGGAGGGTCTTAATGGCTATAGAGGAGGAGTTTAGAGCTATAGAGGAGGAGTTTAGAGCTATAGAGGAGGGGTTTAGAGCCATAGAGGAGGAGTTTAGAGCTATAGAGGAGGAGTTTAGAGCTATGGAGGAGGGTCTTAATGGCTATAGAGGAGGAGTTTAGAGCTATAGAGGAGGAGTTTAGAGCTATAGAGGAGGGGTTTAGAGCCATAGAGGAGGAGTTTAGAGCTATAGAGGAGGAGTTTAGAGCTATGGAGGAGGGTCTTAATGGCTATAGAGGAGGAGTTTAGAGCTATAGAGGAGGAGTTTAGAGCTATGGAGGAGGAGTTTAGAGCTATGGAGGAGGAGTTTAGAGCCATAGAGGAGGAGTTTAGAGCTATGGAGGAGGAGTTTAGAGCTATGGAGGAGGGTCTTATGTACTTCTGTTCTCTGCTGCTTATGAAAACTAACCTCAATCTAACAAAATGAAATTAAACTACAATGTTATACTAATGCATTGAGGAACCATGGTGTCTTAATATGTTCTCAAAGATAACCTAGGACTGACCTTGGCCCATTGTGTTCTACAAACTAAGGGTAAATGATAGTTAATAATACGTGAACCAGGGATTATCAGAGAAACTTCAGGAGAGAAATGTAGCTTGTGCTAAGGCTTACTGATGCTACGTCTGACCGAGAAATAGATGTTTATCCCTGGCTAGAAAAGCAAAATCAACATACTTGTTGAACCATGTGTCTGAGAATGGTGGGAATCCAGCTGCGTTCTGGGAAGGTAGTAGCATCTCTAAAACAACACTCCACCCTCTCGTTACCCCAGGTTATGACAACTTCTGGTCCCATAACAGATAAGCTGGACATTTGTGGTGTTTTTAATAACCACTTTGCCTAAGAGGGCAACCTATTTGATAAAAATAGCTTCTGAAAACTCTGATTAATGTAGAGCAGGTATTCCCAGACTGTGGTACCGGTGGTACTGGGGGTACGCACAATGCCGTTGGGGGTACGCACAATGCCGTTGTGGGTACGCCAAATAAAAATGTGATTCACATAAAAAAAAAAAAAAATTCAGACAGTACATTTATATTTTCCAACGGGGCTATATATTTGGGCAAGGTTTTTTTTCTCGTCTGAGTCGGCCTCTTTTCACTGCCAAAAATAAAATTAAACCATCTAGTGTTCAGCTAAATAAAAACACAATGTCAAATACAGGTAGTCAAATAATTAACATCCAATCACATTAACCGTTACACTCTTGCGGGAATTCCACTAACGGTCTCCGTATGTAGCCAAATGTACAGTGGGGGGAAAAAAGTATTTGAGCCCCTGCTGATTTTGTACGTTTGCCCACTGACAAAGAAATGATCAGTCTATAATTTTAATGGTTTATTTGAACAGTGAGAGACAGAATAACAACAACAAAAATCCAGAAAAAACGCATGTCAAAAATGTTATAAAATGATTTGCATTTTAATGAGGGAAATAAGTATTTGACCCCTCTGCAAAACATGACTTAGTACTTGGTGGCAAAACCCTTGTTGGCAATCACAGAGGTCAGATGTTTCTTGTAGTTGGCCACCAGGTTTGCACACATCTCAGGAGGGATTTTGTCCCACTCCTCTTTGCAGATCTTCTCCAAGTCATTAAGGTTTCGAGGCTGACGTTTGGCAACTCGAACCTTCAGCTCCCTCCACAGATTTTCTATGGGATTAAGGTCTGGAGACTGGCTAGGCCACTCCAGGACCTCAATGTGCTTCTTCTTGAGCCACTCCTTTGTTGCCTTGGCCGTGTGTTTTGGGTCATTGTCATGCTGGAATACCCATACACGACCCATTTTCAATGCCCTGGCTGAGGGAAGGATGTTCTCACCCAAGATTTGACGGTACATGGCCCCGTCCATCGTCCCTTTGATGCGGTGAAAAACACCCCCAATAATGTTTCCACCTCCATGTTTGACGGTGGGGATGGTGTTCTTGGGGTCATAGGCATCATTCCTCCTCCTCCAAACACGGCGAGTTGAGTCGATGCCAAAGAGCTCCATTTTGGTCTCATCTGACCACAACACTTTCACCCAGTTGTCCTCTGAATCATTCAGATGTTCATTAGAAAACTTCAGACGGGCATGTATATGTGCTTTCTTGAGCAGGGGGACCTTGCGGGCGCTGCAGGATTTCAGTCCTTCACGGCGTAGTGTGTTACCAATTGTTTTCTTGGTGACTATGGTCCCAGCTGCCTTGAGATCATTGACAAGATCCTCCCGTGTAGTTCTGGGCTGATTCCTCACCGTTCTCATGATCATTGCAACCCCACGAGGTGAGTACTTGCATGGAGCACCAGGCCGAGGGATATTGACAGTTCTTTTGTGTTTCTTCCATTTGCGAATAATCGCACCAAATGTTGTCACCTTCTCACCAAGCTGCTTGGCGATGGTCTTGCAGCCCATTCCAGCCTTGTGTAGGTCTACAATCTTGTCCCTGACATCCTCGGAGAGCTCTTTGGTCTTGGCCATGGTGGAGAGTTTGGAATCTGATTGATTGATTGCTTCTGTGGACAGGTGTCTTTTTATACAGGTAACAAACTGAGATTAGGAGCACTCCCTTTAAGAGTGTGCTCCTAATCTCAGCTCGTTACCTGTATAAAAGACACCTGGGAGCCAGAAATCTTTCTGATTGAGAGGGGGTCAAATACTTATTTCCCTCATTAAAATGCAAATCAATTTATAACATTTCTGACATGTGTTTTTCTGGATATTTTTGTTGTTATTCTGTCTCTCACTGTTCAAATAAACCTACCATTAAAATTATAGACTGATCCTTTCTTTGTCAGTGGGCAAACGTACAAAATCAGCAGGGGCTGCTCAAATACTTCCCCCCTCCCCCCACTGTATACCATATGGCCAAAGGTAATAAGAGTACTGTATTGTATTTGCATTTTGGCCTACATGCAGTGGACAATTTGAGTATTTTTGGTCTGGAGACAAATAGGAGCTGGTCCAGGACGCAACGACAGGGGATGGACAGAACTTGGATTGGGCGCCTCCAAACGATAGATGCCTAAGGGCTTGAATGAAAAATATTAAACTTACTTTTGTTTATTTACCTGATGGGAGGCGCCATCTCGGGTGAGGTTAGATGAGTATCGTTTTTTTAGGGTGCTAGGAACGGGTGGGGGGGCCGTGGGAGAGCCGCTCATGATAAATGTTTATTTATTTAATTATTTATGAATTCATTCTTATGTTTTTCAAGCACTTCCCGTTCATCCACCGCTGGCCTGCTGGCCTCCCTACCTCTGAGGAAGCACAGTTCCCGCTCAGCCCAGTCAAAACTGTTCGCTGCTCTGGCACCCCAATGGTGGAACAAGCTCCCTCACGACGCCAGGACAGCGGAGTCAATCACCACCTTCCGGAGACACCTGAAACCCCACCTCTTCAAGGAATACCTGGGATAGGATAAAGTAATCCTTCTAACCCCCCCCCCTTAAAAGATTTAGATGCACTATTGTAAAGTGGTTGTTCCACTGGATATCATAAGGTGAACGCACCAATTTGTAAGTCGCTCTGGATAAGAGCGTCCGCTAAATGACTTAAATGTTAAATGTAAATGTAAATGATGGCACTTATTTTATTGATATTTTTTTTTTTTTTATTCGTTAGTGTGGCTTTATGGTTTTACCTCATTTCTTGTATACTTTTATAGCCCTTATTTTGAGTTGAAAGCACTTATTTTTACAGTCAGCGTTGATTCGTCTACTGTGGATTTGTGTTTGGTTTAATATTATTATTGTTATTTTTATTTGTCTGTTGGGCGGTTCCCCTATTTGGTCCTCTCCTTTTCCCTTTATTTTTTCCTTGGATCCCGAATCTAACCCCTAGTTCCTAGTTCCTAATTCCCAATACCAGTTCCTATACCTAAACCTAACCCCTAGACCTCAATACTCAACCCTAACCCCTAGTCCCTAAATCCCAGTCCCTATACCCTACTTTAACCCCTAGATCTGAATACTTAACTCTCAGTTCTCCAATCCTGATGCCCTATCCTAACCCCTAGACCCTTATACCTAACCCTAACCCCCAGTTCCTAAAATCCTAATCCCCTACCCCAATCCCTAGATCCTCATGCCTAACCCTAACCCCATACCTAATCCTAATTTGACCCAACCCTGACGTTAACCCTAACTCTAACCCCAAGTTCCCAAATCCTAACCCTAATTTCCCACCCTAACCTCAACCCCTACACCCCCTTATCTAACCCTAACCTCAACCCCTACATCCCCTTATCTAACCCTAACCTCAACCCCTACATCCCCTTATCTAACCCTAACCTTAACCCTAACCCCCAGTTCCTAATTCCCCATCCTAACCTTAACCTTTATACCCCCTTATCTAACCTTAACCCTTGGAGCTCATATACCTAACTCTAACCCCTAGACCCTCATACCCAACCCTAACTTCTGGACTATCGCTCTGACCTTGGCCCCTAATCCTTAGGATTGTATCCCTGGTTCTTAACCCAGGTTTTATTTTTCAATTATGATCCTGGTTCTCTTTTATCCCCCCCACCCCACCACCCTTTTTTTTTTGTCATTAAAGTATTTTTTATACAAAAGTGTTACCATTTATTTTAAAAAGTTTTGCCAGTGCACATCAGATTCGTCTGTCATTATTAAACCTAACCCTGAACCCTTAACCCTGAAAGGTAAGTGTTTTATAGGTAAACATCCCTATGTGGATGGTTATGGTCAGGTACTTCTCTGAAGCTTTAACCATTAGCACTTGCTGATATGCGTGACTCATGTCCAATTTTGTGAACTGTTGCCACTTTGGGTTATGGGGTGATAACTCTATTTACAGTCAACTGGTAGTCACCGCAGAATCTGATGGATCTGGTTTGAGTATGGGAACAACTGGTGAATATGATGATCTGGTTTGAGTATGGGAACAACTGGTGTCACCGCAGAATCTGATGATCTGGTTTGAGTATGGGAACAACTGGTGAATATGATGGATCTGGTTTGAGTATGGGAACAACTGGTGAATATGATGATCTGGTTTGAGTATGGGAACAACTGGTGAATCTGATGATCTGGTTTGAGTATGGGAACAACTGGTGAATATGATGATCTGGTTTGAGTATGGGAACAACTGGTGAATCTGATGATCTGGTTTGAGTATGGGAACAACTGGTGAATCTGATGATCTGGTTTGAGTATGGGAGCAACTGGTGAATCTGATGATCTGGTTTGAGTATGGGAACAACTGGTGAATCTGATGATCTGGTTTGAGTATGGGAGCAACTGGTGAATCTGATGATCTGGTTTGAGTATGGGAACAACTGGTGAATATGATGATCTGGTTTGAGTATGGGAGCAACTGGTGAATCTGATGATCTGGTTTGAGTATGGGAACAACTGGTGAATCTGATGATCTGGTTTGAGTATGGGAGCAACTGGTAGCAGGAATCTGATGATCTGGTTTGAGTATGGGAACAACTGGTGAATATGATGATCTGGTTTGAGTATGGGAGCAACTGGTGAATCTGATGATCTGGTTTGAGTATGGGAACAACTGGTGAATCTGATGATCTGGTTTGAGTATGGGAGCAACTGGTGAATCTGATGATCTGGTTTGAGTATGGGAACAACTGGTGAATATGATGATCTGGTTTGAGTATGGGAACAACTGGTGAATATGATGATCTGGTTTGAGTATGGGAACAACTGGTGAATATGATGATCTGGTTTGAGTATGGGAACAACTGGTGAATATGATGATCTGGTTTGAGTATGGGAACAACTGGTGAATATGATGATCTGGTTTGAGTATGGGAGCAACTGGTGAATCTGATGATCTGGTTTGAGTATGGGAGCAACTGGTGAATATGATGATCTGGTTTGAGTATGGGAGCAACTGGTGAATCTGATGATCTGGTTTGAGTATGGGAACAACTGGTGAATCTGATGGATCTGGTTTGAGTATGGGAACACCTGGTGAATATGATGATCTGGTTTGAGTATGGGAACAACTGGTGAATCTGATGATCTGGTTTGAGTATGGGAACAACTGGTGAATCTGATGGATCTGGTTTGAGTATGGGAACAACTGGTGAATATGATGATCTGGTTTGAGTATGGGAACAACTGGTTAATCTGATGGATCTGGTTTGACTATGGGAACAACTGGTGAATATGATGATCTGGTTTGAGTATGGGAGCAACTGGTGAATCTGATGGATCTGGTTTGACTATGGGAACAACTGGTGAATCTGATGGATCTGGTCTGAGTATGGGAACAACTGGTGAATCTGATGGATCCATCTGGTCTGAGTATGGGAACAACTGGTGCTGCCCACTCAGACATTAGCAGAGGATATTCCCGTCGAGCGTTTGTATATTTCCACTTCCACTTTAGGGCTTCATGGGACACGGAACTGACCTTGGCCCATTGAATCTGGGAGTAGCATCTGCAGCAACATGAATGGTAGCTTGGACAACCCTTTCATTCTCCCTAGCTCTTCTTTGAAAACACACTCACGCTTTGAAAGCACCTGCTGCAGTGTAAATGACATGTCTGATTTCATCCCAGTTAAATTGTATTTCCTCCAACCACCTCCTCCTCTCCCTCGTAAACTGGGGGCTGAGAGAGACAGACCTCTCTTTTGTCCTTTGATATTCCACTTGAACATCAGCGACTCCAATCCCAAGTGATCTTCTCACGCTGTGTACCTGTTGAGTCTAATGGGTGTGTTTTCCTATTATCCCACACGCGCATAACACTTTTCATGTTTGAATTTTCACAGTCAGAACTGAGACCGTGTTTTTTTTTCCCCTTCGCAACGACAACAGGCTCTGTTGACTGCTTCCACGCGGCTTTCCCTTTTCTTCCAAACTCGGCGAGCGCTCAGAGCCGCTCTGTTTCACTGTATGACACACAGTTGCACCCCTTGCCTGCTGATCCAGAGCATTTCTATGTGCGGACTCCATGGCCAGGGGACAGTAGGGTTGCATTCTTATTGAACGTGAGATTAGGCTCTTAATAACAACAAGCGTATTTGTATCCTGTCATCATTAATCCCACACACCAGCCGATCGCGTAGCATTTTGCGATAATGTATTCCCATAGTTACAGTCCAGTGCTAGTTTTCTCAACTCAGCCACGTTTGTTCCCCTCCACCGATTCCCTAGGTTTTCTCAACTCAGCCACGTTTGTTCCCCCCCACCGATTCCCTAGGTTTTCTCAACTCAGCCACGTTTGTTCCCCCCCCCCACCGATTCCCTAGGTTTTCTCAACTCAGCCACGTTTGTTCCCCCCACCGATTCCCTAGGTTTTCTCAACTCAGCCACGTTTGTTCCCCCCCACCGATTCCCTAGGTTTTCTCAACTCAGCCACGTTTGTTCCCCCACCGATTCCCTAGGTTTTCTCAACTCAGCCACGTTTGTTCCCCCCACCGATTCCCTAGGTTTTCTCAACTCAGCCACACTGTCCCCCCCACCGATTCCCTAGGTTTTCTCAACTCAGCCACGTTTGTTCCCCCCCACCGATTCCCTAGGTTTTCTCAACTCAGCCACGTTTGTTCCCCCCCACCGATTCCCTAGGTTTTCTCAACTCAGCCACGTTTGTTCCCCCCCACCGATTCCCTAGGTTTTCTCAACTCAGCCACGTTTGTTCCCCCCCACCGATTCCCTAGGTTTTCTCAACTCAGCCACGTTTGTTCCCCCCCCACCGATTCCCTAGGTTTTCTCAACTCAGCCACGTTTGTTCCCCCCCACCGATTCCCTAGGTTTTCTCAACTCAGCCACGTTTGTTCCCCCCACCGATTCCCTAGGTTTTCTCAACTCAGCCACGCTGTCCCCCCCACCGATTCCCTAGGTTTTCTCAACTCAGCCACGTTTGTCCCCCCACCGATTCCCTAGGTTTTCTCAACTCAGCCACGTTTGTTCCCCCCCACCGATTCCCTAGGTTTTCTCAACTCAGCCACGTTTGTTCCCCCCCACCGATTCCCTAGGTTTTCTCAACTCAGCCACGTTTGTTCCCCCCCACCGATTCCCTAGGTTTTCTCAACTCAGCCACGTCTGTTCCCCCCACCGATTCCCTAGGTTTTCTCAACTCAGCCACGCTGTTCCCCCCCACCGATTCCCTAGGTTTTCTCAACTCAGCCACGTTTGTTCCCCCCACCGATTCCCTAGGTTTTCTCAACTCAGCCACGTTTGTTCCCTCCACCGATTCCCTAGGTTTTCTCAACTCAGCCACGTTTGTTCCCCCACCGATTCCCTAGGTTTTCTCAACTCAGCCACGTTTGTTCCCTCCACCGATTCCCTAGGTTTTCTCAACTCAGCCACGCTGTTCCCCTCCACCGATTCCCTAGGTTTTCTCAACTCAGCCACGTTTGTTCCCCTCCACCGATTCCCTAGGTTTTCTCAACTCAGCCACGCTGTTCCCTCCACCGATTCCCTAGGTTTTCTCAACTCAGCCACGTTTGTTCCCTCCACCGATTCCCTAGGTTTTCTCAACTCAGCCACGCTGTTCCCCTCCACCGATTCCCTAGGTTTTCTCAACTCAGCCACGCTGTTCCCTCCACCGATTCCCTAGGTTTTCTCAACTCAGCCACGTTTGTTCCCCCCCACCGATTCCCTAGGTTTTCTCAACTCAGCCACGTTTGTTCCCCTCCACCGATTCCCTAGGTTTTCTCATGCTGTGTAAGAGTTTTGCTTCCGTCCCACCTCCTCACCCATACCTGGGACCCGTCTGCACACATCAACAACTGACACCCTCGAAGCATCGTTACCCATCACTCCACAAAAGCCGCGGCCCTTTGCAGAGGGAAACAACGACTTCAAGGCACTGTTGCCAACTTAGCGACTTTGTCGCTATATTTAGCGAGGACCACTCTAGCGACACATTTTCAAAAAAGCGACTTTGGAGACTCTGACGTGAAAACACGGATCGTTCTTACTCTTCTCAACGAGCAGCGGGTGCTGCCATGGCCCCCCCCAGCCCCGCCATGGGCCCCAGCCCCGCCATGGGCCCCCCCAGCCCCGTCATGGGCCCCCCCAGCCCCGCCATGGGCCCCAGCCCCGCCATGGGCTCCCCCCAGCCCCGCCATGGGCCCCCCAGGCCCCGCCATGGGCCCCCCCGGCCCCGCCATGGGCCCCCCCAGCCCCGTCATGGGCCCCCCCAGCCCCGTCATGGGCCCCCCCAGCCCCATCATGGGCCCCCCCAGCCCCGCCATGGGCCCCCCACAGCCCCGCCATGGGCCCCAGCCCCGCCATGGGCCCCAGCCCCGCCATGCTATGATCTTGTTTGCTGTGATCTTGTTTGCTATGATCTTGTTTGCTATGATCTTATTTGCTATGATCTTGTTTGCTATGATCTTGTTTGCTATGATCTTGTTTGCTATGATCTTGTTTGCTGTGATCTTGTTTGCTATGATCTTGTTTGCTATGATCTTGTTTGCTATGATCTTGTTTGCTATGATCTTATTTGCTGTGATCTTGTTTGCTGTGATCTTGTTTGCTGTGATCTTGTTTGCTATGATCTTGTTTGCTATGATCTTGTTTGCTATGATCTTGTTTGCTATGATCTTGTTTGCTATGATCTTGTTTGCTATGATCTTGTTTGCTATGATCTTGTTTGCTATGATCTTGTTTGCTATGATCTTGTTTGCTATGATCTTGTTTGCTATGATCTTATTTGCTATGATCTTGTTTGCTATGATCTTATTTGCTATGATCTTGTTTGCTATGATCTTGTTTGCTATGATCTTGTTTGCTATGATCTTGTTTGCTATGATCTTGTTTGCTGTGATCTTGTTTGCTATGATCTTGTTTGCTGTGATCTTGTTTGCTGTGATCTTGTTTGCTATGATCTTGTTTGCTATGATCTTGTTTGCTGTGATCTTGTTTGCTATGATCTTGTTTGCTATGATCTTGTTTGCTATGATCTTGTTTGCTATGATCTTGTTTGCTATGATCTTGTTTGCTATGTTCTTGTTTGCTATGATCTTGTTTGCTATGATCTTGTTTGCTATGATCTTGTTTGCTATGTTCTTGTTTGCTATGATCTTGTTTGCTATGATCTTGTTTGCTATGTTCTTGTTTGCTATGATCTTGTTTGCTATGTTCTTGTTTGCTATGATCTTGTTTGCTATGATCTTGTTTGCTATGATCTTATTTGCTATGATCTTGTTTGCTATGATCTTATTTGCTATGATCTTGTTTGCTATGTTCTTGTTTGCTATGATCTTGTTTGCTATGTTCTTGTTTGCTATGATCTTGTTTGCTATGATCTTGTTTGCTATGATCTTCTAGCATCTTCCTCCACAGAATGAGGAGTACAGCATCTTCCTCCACAGAATGAGGAGTACAGCATCTTCCTCCACAGAATACAACAAATTATCATTTCAACATCCATTATTTCACCCTTCCTTGAAAAAATATAATGTTTACATTTTCAACTTTATTTTACATGTTTATGATTTATTTTATTTTAAATTCAATACATACGGCATAGTTTTAATTCATCTCGCTCTGCAGAAACGGAGCACAAACTCTCGCGATGTTTCCGCGCTTCGTGAACAGCCTTGTCGGTCTGAACGTAATTTAGCTGCTTGCGCATCTCAGCTGACGCGGCGGGAACGGGGAAGAGCTCGAGATCCCGGCGGAGGTGAGTTGTGTCTCCGGTAATAGAGTTTGTAACGTGGTGATAGATCGGGTTAGAGTCCAGGGTACAGAGAGTTACAGCTCCGCTGGGAAACAGAGTGTGTGACAGGGCGGGGTGAGGAGAAGACACCGCAGGTCTGCAACTAAGTCACGGAGAATTGTCGTTCCTCTCTCCATCCCAGCCCGAGTCTCTTTTCCCTTAACGTGTGTATTGCATCTAACCCCCAACACCTTTAGAAGGATGTGTATTCATCAGTCGATCCGGTTCAGCTCCTGATGTAAAATAAAAGCCCGATTCTGTTCGCTCCTCGCCTCGCGCGGTGAAAGGCGACATTGTATTCGCGAGACCCAACCGGGCTGCTGCTGCTGCTGCACGTGACTAAACCCCGCTGTAATATCGGTGTATCTGAACCCGTAACCCAACCATAATCTAACCCATCTGCTCTTATATCATCCGGCTGAAGATGAGACTGTCAGTCCCATGTTTCCTATGTGAGTGGTGTGGAACAGTGAGTAAAGGAATCCGACTAATAGTCTTATTTCATATTATTATTATTCTTCCTGGAGCATACAGACTCCTCCCATCTCATCTCTCCTCCCCTGTCGTCCTCTCCTCCCCTCCTCCCATCTCTCCTCCCCTCTCTCCTCCCCTTCTCCCCTCTCTCCTCCCCTTCTCCTCTCCCTCCTCCTCTCATCTCTCCTCCCCTCCTCTCCCTCCTCCTCTCGTCTCTCCTCCCTCCTCTCATCTCTCCTGTCCTCCTCTCCCTCCTCCTCTCATCTCTCCTCCCCTCCTCTCCCTCCTCCTCTCATCTCTCCCTCTAATCTCCCCCTCTCCTCCCTTTTATCCTCCCCTCCCTCCTCCTCTCCCTCCTCCTCTCATCTCTCATCTCTCCTCCTCTCTCTCCTCCTCTCATCTCTCCTCCCCTCCTCTCCCTCCTCCTCTCATCTCTCTTCCTCCTGTCCTCCTCTCTCATCTCCCTCCTCTCATCTCTCCTCCCCTCCTCTCCCTCCTCCTCTCATCTCTCCTCCCCTCATCTCCCTCCTCTCATCTCTCCTCCCCTCCCTCTCCCTCCTCCTCTCATCTCTCTTCCTCCTGTCCTCCTCTCATCTCCCTCCTCTCATCTCTCCTCCCCTCCTCTCCCTCCTCCTCTCATCTCTCCTCCCCTCATCTCCCTCCTCTCATCTCTCCTGTCCTCCTCTCCCTCCTCCTCTCATCTCTCTACCTCTTCTCCTCCCCTCCTCTCTCCTCTCTTCCTCTCCTCCCTCTTCTCTTCTCTGCTTCTAACTACAGAATGATGTGTGTGTGTACATCTCTACAGGAAGAGGAAGTGACTAGAGGTCGACCGATTATGATTTTTCAACGCCGATACCGATTATTGGAGGACCAAAAAAGCCGATACCGATTAATCCACCGATTTTTATTTTATTTATTTATTCATTTTTAATTGTATTTTATTTGTAATAATGACAATTACAACAATACTGAATGAACACTTTTATTTTAACTTAATATAATACATCAATAAAATCAATTTAGCCTCAAATAAATAATGAAACATGTTCAATTTGGTTTAAATAATGCAAAAAACAAAGTGTTGGAGAAGAAAGTAAAAGTGCAATATGAGCCATGTGAGAAAGCTAACGTTTAATAAGTTCCTCGCTCAGAACATGAGAACATATGAAAGCTGGTGGTTCCTTTTAACATGAGTCTTCAATATTCCCAGGTAAGAAGTTTTAGGTTGTAGTTATTATAGGAAATATAGGACTATTTCTCTCTATACCATTTTGTATTTCATATACCTTTGACAATTGGATGTTCTTATAGGCATTATAGTATTGCCAGCCTAATCTCGGGAGTTGACAGGCTTGAAGTCATAAACAGCGCAATGCTTGAAGCACAGCGAAGAGTTGCTGGCAAAACGCAGGAAAGTGCTGTTTGAATGAACGCTTAGTAGCCTGCTGCTGCCTACCACCGCTCAGTCATACTGCTCTATCAAATATCAAATCATAGACTTAATTATAATATAATAAACACACAGAAACACGAGCCTTAGGTCATTTAATATGGTCGAATCCGGAAACTATCATCTCGAAAACAAAACGTTTATTATTTTCAGTGAAATACGGAACCGTTCTGTATTTTATCTAACGGGTGGCATCCATAAGTCTAAATATTCCTGTTACATTAAACAACCTTCAATGTTATGTTATAATTACGTACAATTCTGGCAAATTAGTTTGCAACGAGCCAGGCGGCCCAAACTGCTGCATATACCCTGACTCTGCGTGCAATGAACGCAAGAGAACTGACACAATTTCACCTGGTTAATATCGCCTGCTAACCTGGATTTCTTTTAGTTAAATATGCAGGTTTAAAAATATATACTTCTGTGTATTGATTTGAAGAAAGGCGTTGATGTTTATGGTTAGGTACAGTCGTGCAACGATTGTGCTTTTTTAGCAAATGCGCTTTTGTTAAATCATCCCCCGTTTGGCGAAGTCGGCTGTCCTTTGTTAGGATGAAATAGTCTTCACACAGTTCGCTACGAGCCAGGCGGCTGACGAGGTAAAAATCTGTCGTTCTGCCCCCTGAACAAGGCAGTTAACCCACCGTTCCAAGGCCGTCATTGAAAATAAGAATGTGTTCTTAATTAACTGACTTGCCTAATTAAATAAAGGTGTAAAAAAATAAAAAATAATAATAATAATAATCTAATAATAATAAAAATAATAATAAAATAAATAATAAAAATATATATATATATATATAAAAAAAAATAATAATCGGCCAAATCGGTGTCCAAAAATACCGATGACCGATTGTTATAAACTTGAAATCGGCCCTAATTAATCGGCCATTCTAGAAGGGACACACTATAGCTGCAGAGTTCAACACGTCCCCTCCTCCCCTCTCTCCTCCCCTTCTCCCCTCTCTCCTCCCCTTCTCCCCTCTCTCCTCCCCTTCTCCCCTCTCTCCCCCTCTCCTCCCCTTCTCCCCTCTCTCCTCCCCTTCTCCCCTCTCTCCTCCCTCTCCTCTCCTCCCCTTCTCCCCTCTCTCCTCCCCTTCTCTCCTCCCCTTCTCCCCTCTCTCCTCCCCTTCTCCCCTCTCTCCTCCCCTTCTCCCCTCTCTCCTGCCCTTCTCCCCTCTCTCCTCCCTCTCCTCTCCTCCCCTTCTCCCCTCTCTCCTCCCCTTCTCCCCTCTCTCCTCCCCTTCTCCCCTCTCTCCTCCCCTTCTCCCTCTCTCCTCCCCTTCTCCCCTCTCTCCCCCTCTCCTCCCCTTCTCCCCTCTCTCCTCCCCTTCTCCCTCTCTCCTCCCCTTCTCCCTCTCTCCTCCCTCTCCTCTCCTCCCCTTCTCCCTCTCTCCTCCCCTTCTCCCTCCCCTTCTCCCCTTCTCCCCTCTCTCCTCCCCTTCTCCCCTCTCTCCTCCCTCTCCCCTCTCCTCCCCTTCTCCCCTCTCTCCTCCCCTCTCTCCTCCCTCTCCTCTCCTCCCTCTCCTCTCCTCCCTCTCCTCTACAGGAAGAGGAAGTGAAGGGTTCCATATTTAGGATGGTTGGAACAGAACTGTGAAGCTCAGTGTTTTAACCCAGACACCACTTCAGAAGAGATGGAATAATAATTACTATCTTTTTATCTGAGCGGGGCAGATACAACAACAACTGCAATAGTATGAACAGTAGGAAAAATATCCCTAATAAAACATCTATAAAACAATAATACTAATAGTTGGAATGACAGCCACATAGCCTTTATTATTAGTAGTAGTAATAGGTTATAGGTCCTTAGCCACATAACCTTTATTATTAGTAGTAGTAATAGGTTATAGGTCCTTAGTGACATAACCTTTATTATTAGTAGTAGTAATAGGTTATAGGTCCTTAGTGACATAGCCTTTATTATTAGTAGTAGTAATAGGTTATAGGTCCTTAGCGACATAGCCTTTATTATTAGTAGTAGTAATAGGTTATAGGTCCTTAGCCACATAACCTTTATTATTAGTAGTAGTAATAGGTTATAGGTCCTTAGCCACATAACCTTTATTATTAGTAGTAGTAATAGGTTATAGGTCCTTAGCCACATAAACTTTATTATTAGTAGTAGTAATAGGTTATAGGTCCTTAGTGACATAGCCTTTATTATTAGTAGTAGTAATAGGTTATAGGTCCTTAGCCACATAGCCTTTATTATTAGTAGTAGTAATAGGTTATAGGTCCTTAGCCACATAAACTTTATTATTAGTAGTAGTAATAGGTTATAGGTCCTTAGCCACATAACCTTTATTATTATTAGTAGTAATAGGTTATAGGTCCTTAGCCACATAGCCTTTATTATTAGTAGTAGTAATAGGTTATAGGTCCTTAGTGACATAACCTTTATTATTAGTAGTAGTAATAGGTTATAGGTCCTTAGTGACATAACCTTTATTATTAGTAGTAGTAATAGGTTATAGGTCCTTAGCCACATAACCTTTATTATTAGTAGTAGTAATAGGTTATAGGTCCTTAGCCACATAACCTTTATTAGTAGTAGTAGTAATAGGTTATAGGTCCTTAGCCACATAAACTTTATTAGTAGTAGTAGTAATAGGTTATAGGTCCTTAGCCACATAACCTTTATTAGTAGTAGTAGTAATAGGTTATAGGTCCTTAGTGACATAACCTTTATTATTAGTAGTAGTAATAGGTTATAGGTCCTTAGTGACATAACCTTTATTATTAGTAGTAGTAATAGGTTATAGGTCCTTAGCCACATAACCTTTATTATTATTAGTAGTAGTAATAGGTTAAAGGTCCTTAGCCACATAACCTTTATTATTAGTAGTAGTAATAGGTTATAGGTCCTTAGTGACATAACCTTTATTATTAGTAGTAGTAATAGGTTATAGGTCCTTAGCCACATAACCTTTATTATTATTAGTAGTAATAGGTTATAGGTCCTTAGCTACATAACCTTTATTATTAGTAGTAGTAATAGGTTATAGGTCCTTAGCCACATAACCTTTATTATTAGTAGTAGTAATAGGTTATAGGTCCTTAGTGACATAGCCTTTATTATTAGTAGTAGTAATAGGTTATAGGTCCTTAGTGACATAACCTTTATTATTAGTAGTAGTAATAGGTTAAAGGTCCTTAGCCACATAACCTTTATTATTAGTAGTAGTAGTAGTAGGTTATAGGTCCTTAGTGACATAGCCTTTATTAGTAGTAGTAGTAATAGGTTATAGGTCCTTAGTGACATAGCCTTTATTAGTAGTAGTAGTAATAGGTTATAGGTCCTTAGCCACATAACCTTTATTATTAGTAGTAGTAATAGGTTATAGGTCCTTAGTGACGTAACCTTTATTAGTAGTAGTAGTAATAGGTTATAGGTCCTTAGTGACATAGCCTTTATTATTAGTAGTAGTAATAGGTTATAGGTCCTTAGCCACATAACCTTTATTATTAGTAGTAGTAATAGGTTATAGGTCCTTAGTGACATAACCTTTATTATTAGTAGTAGTAATAGGTTATAGGTCCTTAGCCACATAACCTTTATTATTATTAGTAGTAATAGGTTATAGGTCCTTAGTGATATAGCCTTTATTATTAGTAGTAGTAATAGGTTATAGGTCCTTAGCTACATAACCTTTATTATTAGTAGTAGTAATAGGTTATAGGTCCTTAGCTACATAGCCTTTATTATTAGTAGTAGTAATAGGTTATAGGTCCTTAGTGACATAGCCTTTATTATTAGTAGTAGTAATAGGTTATAGGTCCTTAGTGACATAGCCTTTATTATTAGTAGTAGTAATAGGTTATAGGTCCTTAGCCACATAACCTTTATTATTAGTAGTAGTAATAGGTTATAGGTCCTTAGCTACATAACCTTTATTATTAGTAGTAGTAATAGGTTATAGGTCCTTAGTGACATAGCCTTTATTATTAGTAGTAGTAATAGGTTATAGGTCCTTAGTGACATAGCCTTTATTATTAGTAGTAGTAATAGGTTATAGGTCCTTAGTGACATAGCCTTTATTATTAGTAGTAGTAATAGGTTATAGGTCCTTAGTGACATAACCTTTATTATTAGTAGTAGTAATAGGTTATAGGTCCTTAGCTACATAACCTTTATTATTAGTAGTAGTAATAGGTTATAGGTCCTTAGTGACATAACCTTTATTATTAGTAGTAGTAATAGGTTATAGGTCCTTAGTGACATAACCTTTATTATTAGTAGTAGTAATAGGTTATAGGTCCTTAGTGACATAACCTTTATTATTAGTAGTAGTAATAGGTTATAGGTCCTTAGTGACATAACCTTTATTAGTAGTAGTAGTAATAGGTTATAGGTCCTTAGTGACATAGCCTTTATTAGTAGTAGTAGTAATAGGTTATAGGTCCTTAGCCACATAACCTTTATTATTAGTAGTAGTAATAGGTTATAGGTCCTTAGCTACATAACCTTTATTATTAGTAGTAGTAATAGGTTATAGGTCCTTAGTGACATAGCCTTTATTATTAGTAGTAGTAATAGGTTATAGGTCCTTAGTGACATAGCCTTTATTATTAGTAGTAGTAATAGGTTATAGGTCCTTAGCGACATAACCTTTATTATTAGTAGTAGTAATAGGTTATAGGTCCTTAGCCACATAACCTTTATTATTAGTAGTAGTAATAGGTTATAGGTCCTTAGCTACATAGCCTTTATTAGTAGTAGTAGTAATAGGTTATAGGTCCTTAGCTACATAACCTTTATTATTAGTAGTAGTAATAGGTTATAGGTCCTTAGTGGCGCGTGCGTGCGTGCGTGTGTACGTGCGTGCGTACCAGGGTTTCTGTTAGGAAAATGTGTCTCTGGACATTTGAGACATTTACCGGACCCATATGCATTGGTCGGTAACCTGATTATGGCATCTACCCACAGAATCACATTTACATTATGGTAATTCATCCACAGTGCTCAGAATGACAGAATCACATTTACATTATGGTAATTCATCTACAGTGCTCAGAATGACACAATCACATTTACATTATGGTAATTCATCTACAGTGATCAGAATGACAGAATCACATTTACATTATGGTAATTCATCCACAGTGCTCAGAATGACAGAATTACATTTACATTGGTAATTCATCCACAGTGATCAGAATGACAGAATCACATTTACATTATGGTAATTCATCCACAGTGCTGCAGAATCACATTTACATTATGGTAATTCATCCACAGTGATCAGAATGACAGAATCACATTTACATTATGGTAATTCATCCACAGTGCTCAGAATGACAGAATACCATTTACATTATGGTAATTCATCCACAGTGCTCAGAAAATAATCACATTTACATTATGGTAATTCATCCACAGTGCTCAGAATGACAGAATCACATTTACATTATGGTAATTCATCCACAGTGATCTGAATGACAGAATCACATTTACATTATGGTAATTCATCCACAGTGCTCAGAATGACAGAATCACATTTACATTATGGTAATTCATCCACAGTGCTCAGAATGACAGAATCACATTTACATTATGGTAATTCATCCACAGTGATCAGAATGACAGAAATCCATTTACATTATGGTAATTCATCCACAGTGCTCAGAATGACAGAATCACATTTACATTATGGTAATTCATCCACAGTGATCAGAATGACAGAATCACATTTACATCATGGTAATTCATCCACAGTGCTCAGAATGACAGAATCACATTTACATTATGGTAATTCATCCACAGTGCTCAGAATCACATTTACATTATGGTAATTCATCCACAGTGCTCAGAATGACAGAATAACATTTACATTATGGTAATTCATCCACAGTGCTCAGAATGACAGAATCACATTTACATTATGGTAATTCATCCACAGTGCTCAGAGACAGAATCACATTTACATTATGGTAATTCATCCACAGTGCTCAGAATGCACATTTACATTATGGTAATTCATCCACAGTGCTCAGAATCAACATTTACATTATGGTAATTCATCTTAGCAGAACATGCAACTCCAGGAAGCAATGATGTCCTTCTTCCCGAATTCCGATGAGCACTTTGAAGAAGTTAGAATTTACTTTTCCTCCAAGTAACGAACAGCAAAATCACTAGTCTGTCGACAATACTATCCCCAATAGTCCAAAAGTGGACCTATTCTATTGGTCAGCTTGTCATTCTGTGAGGAAATAAATCTCCTATTCCAAACCAACTCTGGGAGTATATCCCGAATTCACACCAGTAAGCCTAGGCTACACCCCAAAAAACATATTTAAAAGTAATGAGGCTGATGCAATTATTTCTTCACATTACAGCTGCGCAGCAATGCGCACACAGCAGTAGGCTACGCGCGAATGTTCGTTCCATAATGCAATTGGTGGGAAACACCTGGTCAAAATCGCACTGCACATACGAGCGGTTTCATGTGACTTAAAAATATCTGTTAGAAACTTACAAAGAGGGGAGATCTAAAGATGCAACAACTAGCATGGGTTGCTAATATGACTAGGATTATCATCAGCTAGCATGGGATGCTAATATGACTAGGATTATCATCAGCTAGCATGGGTTGCTAATATGACTAGGATTATCAACAACTAGCTTGGGATGCTAATATGACTAGGATTATCATCAACTAGCATGGGTTGCTAATATGACTAGGATTATCAACAACTAGCTTGGGATGCTAATATGACTAGGATTATCATCAACTAGCATGGGATGCTAATATGACTAGGATTATCATCAACTAGCATGGGTTGCTAATATGACTAGGATTATCATCAACTAGCATGGGTTGCTAATATGACTAGGATTATCATCAACTAGCATGGGCTGCTAATATGACTAGGATTATCATCAACTAGCATGGGTTGCTAATATGACTAGGATTATCATCAGCTAGCATGGGATGCTAATATGACTAGGATTATCATCAGCTAGCATGGGTTGCTAATATGACTAGGATTATCAACAACTAGCTTGGGATGCTAATATGACTAGGATTATCATCAACTAGCATGGGTTGCTAATATGACTAGGATTATCAGCAACTAGCATGGGTTGCTAATATGACTAGGATTATCATCAACTAGCATGGGATGCTAATATGACTAGGATTATCATGAACTAGCATGGGATGCTAATATGACTAGGATTATCATCAACTAGCATGGGTTGCTAATATGACTAGGATTATCAACAACTAGCATGGGTTGCTAATATGACTAGGATTAACATCAACTAGCATGGGTTGCTAATATGACTAGGATTATCATCAACTAGCATAGGTTGCTAATATGACTAGGATTATCATCAACTAGCATGGGTTGCTAATATGACTAGGATTATCATCAACTAGCATGGGTTGCTAATATGACTAGGATTATCATCAACTAGCATGGGATGCTAATATGACTAGGATTATCATCAACTAGCATGGGTTGCTAATATGACTAGGATTATCATCAACTAGCATGGGTTGCTAATATGACTAGGATTATCATCAACTAGCATGGGTTGCTAATATGACTAGGATTATCATCAACTAGCATGGGTTGCTAATATGACTAGGATTAACATCAACTAGCACGGGTTGCTAATATGACTAGGATTATCATCAACTAGCATGGGTTGCTAATATGACTAGGATTATCATCAACTAGCATGGGTTGCTAATATGACTAGGATTATCATCAACTAGCATGGGATGCTAATATGACTAGGATTATCATCAACTAGCATGGGTTGCTAATATGACTAGGATTATCATCAACTAGCATGGGATGCTAATATGACTAGGATTATCATCAACTAGCATGGGTTGCTAATATGACTAGGATTATCAACAACTAGCATGGGTTGCTAATATGACTAGGATTATCATCAACTAGCATGGGTTGCTAATATGACTAGGATTATCAGCAACTAGCATGGGTTGCTAATATGACTAGGATTATCATCAACTAGCATGGGATGCTAATATGACTAGGATTATCATCAACTAGCATGGGATGCTAATATGACTAGGATTATCAGCAACTAGCATGGGTTGCTAATATGACTAGGATTATCATCAACTAGCATGGGTTGCTAATATGACTAGGATTATCATCAACTAGCATGGGTTGCTAATATGACTAGGATTATCATCAACTAGCATGGGATGCTAATATGACTAGGATTATCATCAACTAGCATGGGTTGCTAATATGACTAGGATTATCATCAACTAGCATGGGTTGCTAATATGACTAGGATTATCATCAACTAGCATGGGTTGCTAATATGACTAGGATTATCATCAACTAGCATGGGATGCTAATATGACTAGGATTATCATGAACTAGCATGGGTTGCTAATATGACTAGGATTATCATCAACTAGCATGGGATGCTAATATGACTAGGATTATCATCAACTAGCATGGGTTGCTAATATGACTAGGATTATCATCAACTAGCATGGGATGCTAATATTACTAGGATTATCATCAACTAGCATGGGATGCTAATATGACTAGGATTATCATCAACTAGCATGGGATGCTAATATTACTAGGATTATCATGAACTAGCATGGGATGCTAATATGACTAGGATTATCATCAACTAGCATGGGATGCTAATATGACTAGGATTATCATCAACTAGCATGGGTGGCTAATATTACTAGGATTATCATCAACTAGCATGGGTTGCTAATATGACTAGGATTGTTCCTTTGGCTACTGGACAATGAAAGAAAATTGATTTGAAAACCAATAAAATAGGTTACTGGTTTCAATGTCATATGTAAATCTTAATTTTTTAGTCATTTAGCAGATGCTCTTATCCAGAGCAATTAGGGTTAAGTGCGTTGCTCAAAGGCACGTCAATAGGTTTTTCACCTAGTCGGCTCAGGGATTCAAACCAGCAACCTTTCGGTTACTGGCCCAACGCTCTTAACCACTAAGCTACCTGCCACCCTAAAATAAACGCCTCCACATTTATAGAAACGGATTTTGGCTCGGCTACTAAAACGTTAAGGTTTCACACAATGAAGTATGTTTTAAAATGCATTCTGCCTCCAGATCAAAGTAGTGTGTGACACGCTGAAGCCTACTTACCATTACCTAAGCGCTTGAATGCTTGAATGGGAAGCGCGCTTCAATTACCGTTTGAGAAATAAAAATAGTAGCTCTTTTTAATCGTGGCCATCAAAACTGTTTTTAACAAGCTATTTCAATGATTGGGCTTCTAGAAGCTTCAGTCCTGCAGCGACAGGAGCTGTAGCAGCAGCTCTCGCACTGCCTGACAGATTTTCCGCTCGGACTAGACAATTGGCCGGTGTCAATTTTATATCTCGGCTTTTCATTTTCTATTACCGGCTAACGTAAATCCTGGTGTGTGTGTGTGTGTGTGTGTGTGTGTGTGTGTGTGTGTGTGTGTGTGTGTGTGTGTGTGTGTGTGTGTGTGTGTGTGTGTGTGCGTGGAGGGAATGCAGGCCTCTGGCAGTTACCTGTGACTTTACAGGCTGAAGGTCCATAACTATAAATCAAATCTAATTTGATTTGTCACATACACGTGTTTAGCAGATGTTATTGCTGGTGTAGCAAAATGCTTGCGTTTCTAGCTCCAACAGAGCAGTAGTATCTAACTAAATGCTTGTGTTCCCAGCTCCAACAGTGCAGTAATATCTAACTAACCGTTCAGTACACCTGGTCATCACCTGGTCATCTCATCCTACTGCACGCTGTAGCCCTGTTAATAAGGGGATAATACAGACCGTTCAGTACACCTGGTCATCACCTGGTCATCTGGCAGCTGTCCAGCCTTAGCAGTCTAGACCGGTTAGGGTAGTGTCCAGCCTTAGCAGTCTAGACCGGTTAGGGTAGGCAGCTGTCCAGCCTTAGCAGTCTAGACCGGTTAGGGTAGGCAGCTGCCCAGCCTTAGCAGTCTAGACCGGTTAGGGTAGTGTCCAGCCTTAGCAGTCTAGACCGGTTAGGGTAGGCAGCTGTCCAGCCTTAGCAGTCTAGACCGGTTAGGGTAGGCAGCTGCCCAGCCTTAGCAGTCTAGACCGGTTAGGGTAGGCAGCTGTCCAGCCTTAGCAGTCTAGACCGGTTAGGGTAGGCAGCTGTCCAGCCTTAGCAGTCTAGACCGGTTAGGGTAGGCAGCTGTCCAGCCTTAGCAGTCTAGACCGGTTAGGGTAGGCAGCTGCCCAGCCTTAGCAGTCTAGACCGGTTAGGGTAGGCAGCTGTCCAGCCTTAGCAGTCTAGACCGGTTAGGGTAGGCAGCTGTCCAGCCTTAGCAGTCTAGACCGGTTAGGGTAGGCAGCTGTCCAGCCTTAGCAGTCTAGACCGGTTAGGGTAGGCAGCTGTCCAGCCTTAGCAGTCTAGACCGGTTAGGGTAGGCAGCTGCCCAGCCTTAGCAGTCTAGACCGGTTAGGGTAGGCAGCTGCCCAGCCTTAGCAGTCTAGACCGGTTAGGGTAGGCAGCTGTCCAGCCTTAGCAGTCTAGACCGGTTAGGGTAGGCAGCTGTCCAGCCTTAGCAGTCTAGACCGGTTAGGGTAGGCAGCTGCCCAGCCTTAGCAGTCTAGACCGGTTAGGGTAGGCAGCTGCCCAGCCTTAGCAGTCTAGACCGGTTAGGGTAGGCAGCTGTCCAGCCTTAGCAGTCTAGACCGGTTAGGGTAGGCAGCTGCCCAGCCTTAGCAGTCTAGACCGGTTAGGGTAGGCAGCTGCCCAGCCATAGCAGTCTAGACCGGTTAGGGTAGGCAGCTGCCCAGCCATAGCAGTCTAGACCGGTTAGGGTAGTGTCCAGCCTTAGCAGTCTAGACCGGTTAGGGTAGGTGCCCAGCCTTAGCAGTCTAGACCGGTTAGGGTAGGCAGCTGCCCAGCCTTAGCAGTCTAGACCGGTTAGGGTAGGCAGCTGCCCAGCCTTAGCAGTCTAGACCGGTTAGGGTAGGCAGCTGCCCAGCCTTAGCAGTCTAGACCGGTTAGGGTAGGCAGCTGCCCAGCCTTAGCAGTCTAGACCGGTTAGGGTAGGCAGCTGTCCAGCCTTAGCAGTCTAGACCGGTTAGGGTAGGCAGCTGCCCAGCCTTAGCAGTCTAGACCGGTTAGGGTAGGCAGCTGCCCAGCCTTAGCAGTCTAGACCGGTTAGGGTAGGCAGCTGTCCAGCCTTAGCAGTCTAGACCGGTTAGGGTAGGCAGCTGGGTGACCACTTCTGCTAACAGAATAGGAAGAGAAAAGTCTAGATGCAGTCTGATTGTGGTCTGGGTGACCACTTCGGGGAGCTGGTCAGGGATGCATTATGTGTGGATTTCTCCTCAGTCTGGACCAATCAGGCTACCGAAAGCACATACAGTGGGCGACGTCATCAGCACTTCGCCCACAAATCTACAGAAAACCTGTTTTGGGAGCGAGGCACCTTTTTTTCATTAAACGTTGGAGGAAATACATTCCTAGCATGTCACTTTGCAATCACTTTAGCTTTGCTAGCTGGCTGTCTAGCTACATACGTTAGCTGGATAGTTAGCTGACGTAGTGGGCAATCACTTTAGCTTTGCTAGCTGGCTGTCTAGCTACATACGTTAGCTGGATAGTTAGCTGAAGTAGTGGGCAATCACTTTAGCTTTGCTAGCTGGCTGTCTAGCTACATACGTTAGCTGGATAGTTAGCTGAAGTAGTGGGCAATCACTTTAGCTTTGCTAGCTGGCTGTATAGCTACATAAGTTAGCTGGATAGTTAGCTGAAGTAGTGGGCAATCACTTTAGCTTTGCTAGCTGGCTGTCTAGCTACATACGTTAGCTGGATAGTTAGCTGACGTAGTGGGCAATCACTTTAGCTTTGCTAGCTGGCTGTCTAGCTACATAAGTTAGCTGGATAGTTAGCTGAAGTAGTGGGCAATCACTTTAGCTTTGCTAGCTGGCTGTATAGCTACATAAGTTAGCAGGATAGTTAGCTGACGTAGTGGGCAATCACTTTAGCTTTGCTAGCTGGCTGTCTAGCTACATACGTTAGCTGGATAGTTAGCTGACGTAGTCGGAAACTGCTGTTAAGTTGTCGTGTTGTTATCAGATTTAGCCTGTTCCACCGTTTGCAGAATGCGTACTGGCATTTCAGTCGAGGGAATCTGGACACAATGTGGACAAAGTGGACACATTTAAATGTAGATGTATGACATGTTCGGAATTCAATGATCAGAATACAAAAGCTGCATGAACCGTCAAGTCTAGAATTTATTTTTACATTTTAGTCATTTAGCAGATGCTCTATATCCAGAGCGACTTACAGTAGTGAACGCATACATTTCATAGAATTATTTTCCTGTGCTGGCCCCCCTGTGGGAATCGAACCCACAACCCCTGGCGTTGCAAACACCATGCTCTACCAACTGAGCTACAGGGCTCACGGCCAGAGAGAGCGTGCAGGCTGTGGAGCAGGGCTCACGGCCAGAGAGAGTGTGCAGGCTGTGCAGCAGGGCTAGCGGCCAGAGAGAGCGTGCAGGCTGAGCTACAGGGCTCACGGCCAGAGAGAGCGTGCAGGCTGAGCTACAGGGCTCACGGCCAGAGAGAGCGTGCAGGCTGTGCAGCAGGGCTCACGGCCAGAGAGAGCGTGCAGGCTGTGCAGCAGTGCTCACGGCCAGAGAGAGCGTGCAGGCTGTGGAGCAGGGCTCACGGCCAGAGAGAGTGTGTAGGCTGTGGAGCAGGGCTAGCGGCCAGAGAGAGCGTGCAGGCTGAGCTACAGGGCTCACGGCCAGAGAGAGCGTGCAGGCTGTGGAGCAGGGCTCACGGCCAGAGAGAGCGTGCAGGCTGTGGAGCAGGGCTCACGGCCAGAGAGAGCGTGCAGGCTGAGCTACAGGGCTCACGGCCAGAGAGAGCGTGCAGGCTGTGGAGCAGGGCTCACGGCCAGAGAGAGCGTGCAGGCTGTGGAGCAGGGCTAGCGGCCAGAGAGAGCGTGCAGGCTGTGGAGCAGGGCTAGCGGCCAGAGAGAGCGTGCAGGCTGTGCAGCAGGGCTCACGGCCAGAGAGAGCGTGCAGGCTGTGGAGCAGGGCTAGCGGCCAGAGAGAGCGTGCAGGCTGAGCTACAGGGCTCACGGCCAGAGAGAGCGTGCAGGCTGTGCAGCAGGGCTAGCGGCCAGAGAGAGCGTGCAGGCTGTGGAGCAGGGCTAGCGACCAGAGAGAGCGTGCAGGCTGTGCAGCAGGGCTAGCGGCCAGAGAGAGCGTGCAGGCTGTGCAGCAGGGCTCACGGCCAGAGAGAGCGTGCAGGCTGTGGAGCAGGGCTCACGGCCAGAGAGAGCGTGCAGGCTGTGCAGCAGGGCTCACGGCCAGAGAGAGCGTGCAGGCTGTGGAGCAGGGCTAGCGGCCAGAGAGAGCATGCAGGCTGTGCAGCAGGGCTCAGGGCCAGAGAGAGCGTGCAGGCTGTGCAGCAGGGCTCACGGCCAGAGAGAGCGTGCAGGCTGTGGAGCAGGGCTCACGGCCAGAGAGAGCGTGCAGGCTGTGCAGCAGGGCTCACGGCCAGAGAGAGCGTGCAGGCTGTGCAGCAGGGCTCACGGCCAGAGAGAGCGTGCAGGCTGTGCAGCAGGGCTAGCTTGTGTGTGTGTGTGTGTGTATATTTGGTGTTGCTATACTTCACAAGTAGTCTTAGGGCAAGTATTTATTAGAGTCAAATATGCCACGGACCAAATAACCCCCCAATCATATTCAAGACAAATATTCCGCAGACCGACAATCATTCGTCCATGGACCGGCGCCGGTCCACAGTCCTGGGTTTGATAAAGACTGCTCTAGTGGTCTACAGTCCTGGGTTTGATAAAGACTGCTCTAATGGTCCACAGTCCTGGGTTTGATAAAGACTGCTCTAGTGGTCTACAGTCCTGGGTTTGATAAAGACTGCTCTAATGGTCTACAGTCCTGGGTTTGATAAAGACTGCTCTAATGGTCTACAGTCCTGGGTTTGATAAAGACTGCTCTAGTGGTCTACAGTCCTGGGTTTGATAAAGACTGCTCTAGTGGTCTACAGTCCTGGGTTTGATAAAGACTGCTCTAGTGGTCTACAGTCCTGGGTTTGATAAAGACTGCTCTAGTGGTCTACAGTCCTGGGTTTGATAAAGACTGCTCTAGTGGTCTACAGTCCTGGGTTTGATAAAGACTGCTCTAATGGTCTACAGTCCTGGGTTTGATAAAGACTGCTCTAGTGGTCTACAGTCCTGGGTTTGATAAAGACTGCTCTAGTGGTCTACAGTCCTGGGTTTGATAAAGACTGCTCTAATGGTCTACAGTCCTGGGTTTGATAAAGACTGCTCTAATGGTCTACAGTCCTGGATTTGATAAAGACTGCTCTAATGGTCTACAGTCCTGGGTTTGATAAAGACTGCTCTAGTGGTCTACAGTCCTGGGTTTGATAAAGACTGCTCTAGTGGTCTACAGTCCTGGGTTTGATAAAGACTGCTCTAGTGGTCTACAGTCCTGGGTTTGATAAAGACTGCTCTAATGGTCTACAGTCCTGGGTTTGATAAATACTGCTCTAGTGGTCTACAGTCCTGGGTTTGATAAAGACTGCTCTAGTGGTCTACAGTCCTGGGTTTGATAAAGACTGCTCTAATGGTCTACAGTCCTGGGTTTGATAAAGACTGCTCTAATGGTCTACAGTCCTGGGTTTGATAAAGACTGCTCTAGTGGTCTACAGTCCTGGGTTTGATAAAGACTGCTCTAATGGTCTACAGTCCTGGGTTTGATAAAGACTGCTCTAGTGATCTACAGTCCTGGGTTTGATAAAGACTGCTCTAGTGGTCTACAGTCCTGGGTTTGATAAAGACTGCTCTAGTGGTCTACAGTCCTGGGTTTGATAAAGACTGCTCTAGTAGATTTAATGCTGTTTATCCTGCGTATCTTTTACAGCATGTCATTGCAGCCTCGTTGCTCCAGTGGTTTGCGAGTGATTTCCATTTTTTTCTAATGTTGTTAATTCTTTTGGGTCTTCATTTTAACTGTGCTCATCTCTCTTGTTTATGTCCTGTGCAACTATTTGCAATGCATCAGTGCAACAATGTTATCATGTGCGGCCAAAGTGATCACACCATCTCCTCAACTTTCCCAGACAGTTCATTTGACCTGATACTGTAGGCCTATTTTACGTTCAGCGATTGACCTTTCGCTAAGCACTGCCCAGAATTTTGGGGGAACCAATGGCAGTGCTCCGTTTGATAGCAACTGGCACTAACAATTCTTACCAGTGCTGCTAATGTAATGACTTTGTCCCTATATTTAGTTACTTTGTCTCTATATTTAGTGACTTTGTCCCTATATTTATTTACTTTGTCTCTATATTTAGTGACTTTGTCCCTATAGTTAGCGACTTTTCAGACCCCTCCAGTGACTCTGTCTCTATATTTAGCGACTTTTCAGACCCCTCCAGTAACTTTGTCTCTATATTTAGTGACTTTGTCCCTATATTTATTTACTTTGTCTCTATATTTAGTGACTTTGTCCCTATAGTTAGCGACTTTTCAGACCCCTCCAGTGACTCTGTCTCTATATTTAGCGACTTTTCAGACCCCTCCAGTAACTTTGTCTCTATATTTAGTGACTTTGTCCCTATATTTATTTACTTTGTCTCTATATTTAGTGACTTTGTCCCTATATTTAGCGACTTTTCAGACCCCTCCAGAGACTTTGTCCCTATATTTAGCGACTTTTCAGACCCTTCCAGAGACTTTGTCCCTATATTTAGCGACTTTTCAGACCCCTCCAGAGACTTTGTCCCTATATTTAGCGACTTTTCAGACCCTTCCAGTGACTTTGTCCCTATATTTAGCGACTTTTCAGACCCCTCCAGTGACTTTGTCCCTATATTTAGCGACTTTTCAGACCCCTCCAGAGACTTTGTCCCTATATTTAGCGACTTTTCAGACCCCTCCAGAGACTTTGTCCCTATATTTAGCGACTTTTCAGACCCCTCCAGAGACTTTGTCCCTATATTTAGGGACTTTTCAGACCCCTCCAGTGACTTTGTCCCTATAGTTAGTTACATGTCAGACCCTTCCAGTAACTTTTACCTTATATTTAGTAACTTTGTCACTATAGTTAGCGACTTTTTCTCATGATTAGGTAATTACTGGAGTCGGGCGTGTTAGCTGGGGCAAACTGTGATACCAATCAGGCCCCTGGGACTGGAATTACCCACCACTGCACTAGCACCTAGGTTGTTAATGAGACCGTTGGTAATTTTCTATAATGCCTGCTACAAGAAGTGAGTCATTATTATGTGCATTAATTTCCATAGACAAACTTGAAAGCCAGACCATGCAAATAAGCAGGTTAAAGTATTTGTATTAAATTAATAAAATGATTAGTGGGTCTTATGGTTGTGGAAGTATAATTTCACAACTCTTGAATTCATTAGATTTATTGCTGACTGTTGAAAAACTACATTGAGAAATGATTTTTAGGCCACATCGTCCAGCCCTAAATTCAATGGTTGGATCAATAACCAAGCCCCGCACCCTTAAAACTGTATTATTGATTAGGCCCATGTTAGGGTTAGGGTTAACTAACTAACTAACTAACTAACTAACTAACTAACTAACTAACTAACTAACTAACTAACTAACTAACTAATTAGCTAACCCTAACCCTGTGTTTTTAGACAAGAAAACTATTCTACCTCGGCTACAACCACACAATGCAATGAAGAAATGTATTATTGTCGTCAAGTGAGTAACACAATTATTGTCCAGGCTGTAAAATGCAGTTCTTTTTCTTTTGAAATCATTTTTAATGCCGAAATAACTGCCTAAAGCCCTGATTAGACAATCATTTGGATCAGTTCTGGATCAGTTCTGGATCAGTTCTAGTTCTGGATCAGTTCTGGATCAGTTCTGGATCAGTTCTAGTTCTGGATCAGTTCTGGATCAGTTCTGGATCAGTTCTGGTTCAGTTCTGGATCAGTTCCGGTTCAGTTCTGGATCAGTTCCGGTTCAGTTCTGGATCAGTTCTGGATCAGTTCTGGATCAGTTCTGGATCAGTTCTAGTTCTGGATCAGTTCTGGATCAGTTCTGGATCAGTTCTAGTTCTGGATCAGTTCTGGATCAGTTCTGGATCAGTTCTAGTTCTGGATCAGTTCTGGATCAGTTCTAGTTCTGGATCAGTTCTGGATCAGTTCTGGATCAGTTCTAGTTCTGGATCAGTTCTGGTTCAGTTCTGGATCAGTTCTGGAATGTTTACCAGGTCCAGAAAGTCCATTAGATACAGCTTAGCCCTGATTAGACAACCATTTGGATCAGTTCTGGATCAGTTCTGGTTTTGTAACGATGTTTGTGTATCAGTGTTTGTGTATCAGTGTGTGTGTTTGTGTATCAGTGTGTGTTTGTGTATCAGTGTGTGTATTTGTGTATCAGTGTTTGTGTATCAGTGTGTGTGTTTGTGTATCAGTGTGTGTGTTTGTGTATCAGTGTGTGTTTGTGTATCAGTGTGTGTGTTTGTGTATCAGTGTGTGTGTTTGTGTATCAGTGTGTGTGTGTGTGTTTCAGTGTGTGTGTTTGTGTATCAGTGTGTGTTTGTGTATCAGTGTGTGTTTGTGTATCAGTGTGTGTGTTTGTGTATCAGTGTGTGTGTTTGTGTATCAGTGTGTGTGTGTGTGTATCAGTGTGTGTGTGTTTGTGTATCAGTGTGTGTGTTTGTGTATCAGTGTGTGTGTTTGTGTATCAGTGTGTGTTTGTGTTTCAGTGTGTGTGTTTTAGAGGTCGGCCGATTATGGCCGATTAATTAGGGCCGATTTCAAGCTTTCATAATAATCGGTAATCTGCATTTTTTGGACGCTGATTATGGTCGATTACATTCCACTCCACGAGGAAACTGCGTGGCAGGCTGACCACCTGTTGCGCGAGTGCAGCAAGAAGCCAAGGTAAGTTGCTAGCTAGCATTAAACTTATCTTATAAAAAACTATCGATCTTAACATAATCACTAGTTAACTACACATGGTTGATGATATTACCAGGTTAACTAGCTTGTCCTGCGTTGCATATAATCGATGCGGTGCCTGTTAATTTCTCATCGAATCACAGCCTACTTCGCCAAACGGGTGATGATTTAACAAGCGCATTGGCGAAAAAAAGCAGTGTCGTTGCACCAATATGTACCTAACCATAAACATCAACGCCTTTCTTTAAAATCAATACACAAGTATATATTTTTAAACCTGCATATTTAGTTAATATTGCCTGCTAACATTAATTTATTTTAACTGGGGAAATTGTGTCACTTCTCTTGCGTTCAGTGCAGCAGAGTCGGGGTAAATGCAGCAGTTTGGGCCGCCTGGCTCGCTGAGAACTGTGCAAAGACCATTTATTCCTAACAAAGGCAGTAATTAATTTGCCAGAATTGTACATAATTATGACATACCATTGAAGGTTGTACAGTGTAACAGGAATATTTTGACTTAAATAATGCAAAAAACAAAGTGTTGGATAAGAAAGTAAAAGTGCAATATGAGCCATGTGAGAAAGCTAACGTTTAAGTTCCTCGCTCAGAACATGAGAACATATGAAAGCTGGTGGTTCCTTTTAACATGAGTCTTCAATATTTCCCAGGTAAGAAGTTTTAGGTTGTAGTTATTATAGGAAATATAGGACTATTTCTCTCTATACCATTTTGTATTTCATATACCTTTGACTATTGGATGTTCTTATAGGCACTTTAGTATTTGCCAGCCTAATCTCGGGAGTTGACAGGCTTGAAGTCATAAACAGCGCAATGCTTGAAGCACAGCGAAGAGTTGCTGGCAAAACGCAGGAAAGTGCTGTTTGAATGAACGCTTAGTAGCCTGCTGCTGCCTACCACCGCTCAGTCATACTGCTCTATCAAATATCAAATCATAGACTTAATTATAATATAATAAACACACAGAAACACGAGCCTTTGGTCATTAATATGGTCGAATCCGGAAACTATCATCTCGAAAACAAAACGTTTATTATTTTCAGTGAAATACGGAACCGTTCTGTATTTTATCTAACGGGTGGCATCCATAAGTCTAAATATTCCTGTTACATTAAACAACCTTCAATGTTATGTTATAATTACGTACAATTCTGGCAAATTAGTTTGCAACGAGCCAGGCGGCCCAAACTGCTGCATATACCCTGACTCTGCGTGCAACGAACGCAAGAGAACTGACACAATTTCACCTGGTTAATATCGCCTGCTAACCTGGATTTCTTTTAGTTAAATATGCAGGTTTAAAAATATATACTTCTGTGTATTGATTTGAAGAAAGGCGTTGATGTTTATGGTTAGGTACAGTCGTGCAACGATTGTGCTTTTTTTAGCAAATGCGCTTTTGTTAAATCATCCCCCGTTTGGCGAAGTCGGCTGTCCTTTGTTAGGATGAAATAGTCTTCACACAGTTCGCTACGAGCCAGGCGGCTGACGAGGTAAAAATCTGTCGTTCGGAACCCCTGAACAAGGCAGTTAACCCACCGTTCCAAGGCCGTCATTGAAAATAAGAATGTGTTCTTAATTAACTGACTTGCCTAATTAAATAAAGGTGTAAAAATATATATATATAAAAAAAATTATAATAATCGGCCAAATCGGTGTCCAAAAATACCGATTACCGATTGTTATAAACCTGAAATCGGCCCTAATTAATCGGCCATTCTAGAAGGGACACACTATAGCTGCAGAGTTCAACACTTCCCCTCCTCCCCTCTCTCCTCCCCTTCTCCCCTCTCTCCTCCCCTTCCCCTCTCTCCTCCCCTTCTCCCCTCTCTCCTCCCCTTCTCCCCTCTCTCCTCCCCTTCTCCCCTCTCTCCTCTCTCTCCTCCCCCTTCTCCCCTCTCTCCTCCCCTCTCTCCTCCCACTTCTCCCCTTCTCCCCTCTCTCCTCCCCTTCTCCCTCTCTCCTCCCCTTCTCCCCTCTCTCCTCCCCTTCTCCCCTCTCTCCTCCCCTTCTCCCCTCTCTCCTCCCTCTTCTCTCCTCTCTCCTCCCCTTCTCCCCTCTCTCCTCCCTTCTCCCCTCTCTCCTCTCTCCTCCCTCTCTCCTCCCCTTCTCCCCTCTCTCCTCCCTCTTCTCTCTTCTCTCTTCCCCTTCTCCCCTCTCTTCTCCCCTTCTCCCCTCTCTCCTCCCTCTCTCCTCCCCTTCTCCCCTCTCTCCTCCCCTTCTCCCTCTCTCCTCCCCTTCTCCCCTCTCTCCTCCCTCTTCTCTCCTCCCCTTCTCCCCTCTCTCCTCCCCTTCTCCCCTCTCTCCTCCCCTTCTCCCCTCTCTCCTCCCTCTTCTCTCCCCTTCTCCCTCTCTCTCCCTTCTCCCCTCTCTCCCCTTCTCCCCTCTCTCCTCCCTCTTCTCCCCTCTCTCCTCCCCTTCTCCCTCTCTCTCCCCTTCTCCCCTCTCTCCCCTTCTCCCCTCTCTCCTCCCCTTCTCTCCTCTCTCCTCCCTCTCCTCTCCTCCCCTTCTCCCCTCTCTCCTGCCTCTTCTCTCCTCCCTTCTCCCTCTCTCCTCCCCTTCTCCCCTCTCTCCTCCCCTCTCTCCTCCCCTTCTCCCCTCTCTCTCCCCTTCTCCCCTCTCTCCTCCCTCTCTCCTCCCCTTCTCCCCTCTCTGCTCCCCCTTCTCCCCTCTCTCCTCCCTCTCTCCTCCCTCTTCTCTCTCCCCTTCTCCCTCTCTCCTCCCCTTCTCCCCTCTCTCCTCCCCTTCTCCCCTCTCTCCTCCCTCTTCTCTCCTCCCCTTCTCCCTCTCTCCTCCCTCCTCTCCTCTCCTCCCCTTCTCCCCTCTCTCCTCCCCTTCTCCCCTCTCTCCTCCCCTTCTCCCCTCTCTCCTCCCTCTCTCTCCTCCCTCTCCTCCCTCTCTCTCCTCCTCCCCTCTCTCCTCCCCTTCTCCCCTCTCTCCTCCCTCTCCTCCCTCTCTCCTCCCCTTCTCCCCTCTCTCCTCTCTCCTCCCCTTCTCCCCTCTCTCCTCCTCCCCTCTCTCCCCTCTCTCCTCCTCTCTCCTCCCTCTCCTCCCCTCTCTCCTCCCCTCTCTCCCTCTCTCTCCCTCCCCTTCTCCCCTCTCTCCTCCCCTCTCCTCTCTCCTCCCCTTCTCCCCTCTCTCCTCCCCTTCTCCCTCTCTCCTCCCTCTCTCCTCCCTCTCCTCTCCTCCCTTCTCCCCTCTCTCCTCCCCTTCTCCCCTCTCTCCCCTTCTCCCCTCTCTCCTCCTCTCCTCTTCTCCCCTCTCCCCTCTCTCCCTCCCCTCTCTCCTCCCCTTCTCCCTCTCTCCTCCCTCTCCTCCCTCTCTCCTCCCCTTCTCCCCTCTCTCCTCCCCTTCTCCCTTCTCCCCTCTCTCCTCCCCTTCTCCCTCTCTCCTCCCCTTCTCCCTCTCTCCTCCCCTTCTCCCCTTCTCCCTCTCTCCTCCCCTTCTCCTCTTCTCCCCTCTCTCCTCCCCTTCTCCCCTCTCTCCTCCCCTCTCCCCTCCCTCTCCTCCCCTTCTCCCCTCTCTCCTCCCTCTCTCCTCCCCTCTCCCTCCCTCTCCTCTCCTCCCTCTCCTCTACAGGAAGAGGAAGTGAAGGGTTCCATATTTAGGATGGTTGGAACAGAACTGTGAAGCTCAGTGTTTTAACCCAGACACCACTTCCCCTTCTCCCCTCTCTCCTCCCCTTCTCCCCTCTCTCCTCCCCTCTCTCCTCCCTCTCCTCTCCTCCCTCTCCTCTCCTCCCTCTCCTCTACAGGAAGAGGAAGTGAAGGGTTCCATATTTAGGATGGTTGGAACAGAACTGTGAAGCTCAGTGTTTTAACCCAGACACCACTTCAGAAGAGATGGAATAATAATTACTATCTTTTTATCTGAGAGGGGCAGATACAACAACAACTGCAATAGTAAGAACAGTAGGAAAAATATCCCTAATAAAACATCTATAAAACAATAATACTAATAGTTGGAATGACAGCCACATAACCTTTATTATTAGTAGTAGTAATAGGTTATAGGTCCTTAGTGACATAGCCTTTATTAGTAGTAGTAGTAATAGGTTATAGGTCCTTAGCCACATAACCTTTATTATTAGTAGTAGTAATAGGTTATAGGTCCTTAGCCACATAACCTTTATTAGTAGTAGTAGTAATAGGTTATAGGTCCTTAGCCACATAACCTTTATTATTAGTAGTAGTAATAGGTTATAGGTCCTTAGTGACATAACCTTTATTATTAGTAGTAGTAATAGGTTATAGGTCCTTAGCTACATAACCTTTATTATTAGTAGTAGTAATAGGTTATAGGTCCTTAGCCACATAACCTTTATTATTAGTAGTAGTAATAGGTTATAGGTCCTTAGCCACATAGCCTTTATTATTAGTAGTAGTAATAGGTTATAGGTCCTTAGCCACATAACCTTTATTATTAGTAGTAGTAATAGGTTATAGGTCCTTAGTGACATAGCCTTTATTATTAGTAGTAGTAATAGGTTATAGGTCCTTAGTGACATAACCTTTATTATTAGTAGTAGTAATAGGTTAAAGGTCCTTAGCCACATAACCTTTATTATTAGTAGTAGTAGTAGTAGGTTATAGGTCCTTAGTGACATAGCCTTTATTAGTAGTAGTAGTAATAGGTTATAGGTCCTTAGTGACATAGCCTTTATTATTAGTAGTAGTAATAGGTTATAGGTCCTTAGCCACATAACCTTTATTATTAGTAGTAGTAATAGGTTATAGGTCCTTAGTGACATAACCTTTATTAGTAGTAGTAGTAATAGGTTATAGGTCCTTAGTGACATAGCCTTTATTATTAGTAGTAGTAATAGGTTATAGGTCCTTAGTGACATAACCTTTATTATTAGTAGTAGTAATAGGTTATAGGTCCTTAGCCACATAACCTTTATTATTAGTAGTAGTAATAGGTTATAGGTCCTTAGTGACATAGCCTTTATTAGTAGTAGTAGTAATAGGTTATAGGTCCTTAGTGACATAGCCTTTATTATTAGTAGTAGTAATAGGTTATAGGTCCTTAGTGACATAGCCTTTATTATTAGTAGTAGTAATAGGTTATAGGTCCTTAGTGACATAGCCTTTATTATTAGTAGTAGTAATAGGTTATAGGTCCTTAGCGACATAACCTTTATTATTAGTAGTAGTAATAGGTTATAGGTCCTTAGCCACATAACCTTTATTATTAGTAGTAGTAATAGGTTATAGGTCCTTAGCTACATAGCCTTTATTAGTAGTAGTAGTAATAGGTTATAGGTCCTTAGCTACATAACCTTTATTATTAGTAGTAGTAATAGGTTATAGGTCCTTAGTGGCGCGTGCGTACGTGCGTGTGTACGTGCGTGCGTACCAGGGTTTCTGTTAGGAAAATGTGTCTCTGGACATTTGAGACATTTACCGGACCCATATGCATTGGTCGGTAACCTGATTATGGCATCTACCCACAGAATCACATTTACATTATGGTAATTCATCCACAGTGCTCAGAATGACAGAATCACATTTACATTATGGTAATTCATCTACAGTGCTCAGAATGACAGAATCACATTTACATTATGGTAATTCATCCACAGTGCTCAGAATCACATTTACATTATGGTAATTCATCTACAGTGATCTGAATGACAGAATCACATTTACATTATGGTAATTCATCCACAGTGCTCAGAATGACAGAATTACATTTACATTGGTAATTCATCCACAGTGCTCAGAATGACAGAATCACATTTACATTATGGTAATTCATCCACAGTGCTCAGAATCACATTTACATTATGGTAATTCATCCACAGTGCTCAGAATGACAGAATCACATTTACATTATGGTAATTCATCCACAGTGCTCAGAATGACAGAATACCATTTACATTATGGTAATTCATCCACAGTGCTCAGAATAACATAATCACATTTACATTATGGTAATTCATCCACAGTGCTCAGAATGACAGAATCACATTTACATTATGGTAATTCATCCACAGTGATCTGAATGACAGAATCACATTTACATTATGGTAATTCATCCACAGTGCTCAGAATGACAGAATCACATTTACATTATGGTAATTCATCCACAGTGCTCAGAATGACAGAATCACATTTACATTATGGTAATTCATCCACAGTGATCAGAATGACAGAAATCCATTTACATTATGGTAATTCATCCACAGTGCTCAGAATGACAGAATCACATTTACATTATGGTAATTCATCCACAGTGATCAGAATGACAGAATCACATTTACATCATGGTAATTCATCCACAGTGCTCAGAATGACAGAATCACATTTACATTATGGTAATTCATCCACAGTGCTCTGAATGACAGAATCACATTTACATTATGGTAATTCATCCACAGTGCTCAGAATGACAGAATCACATTTACATTATGGTAATTCATCCACAGTGCTCAGAATGACAGAATCACATTTACATTATGGTAATTCATCCACAGTGCTCAGAATGACAGAATCACATTTACATTATGGTAATTCATCCACAGTGCTCAGAATGACAGAATAACATTTACATTATGGTAATTCATCCACAGTGCTCAGAATCACATTTACATTATGGTAATTCATCTTAGCAGAACATGCAACTCCAGGAAGCAATGATGTCCTTCTTACCGAATTCCGATGAGCACTTTGAAGAAGTTAGAATTTACTTTTCCTCAAGTAACGAACAGCAAAATCACTAGTCTGTCGACAATACTATCCCCCCAATAGTCCAAAAGTGGACCTATTCTATTGGTCAGCTTGTCATTCTGTGAGGAAATAAATCTCCTATTCCAAACCAACTCTGGGAGTATATCCCGAATTCACACCAGTAAGCCTAGGCTACACCCCAAAAACATATTTAAAAGTAATGAGGCTGATGCAATTATTTCTTCACATTACAGCTGCGCAGCAATGCGCACACAGCAGTAGGCTACGCGCGAATGTTCGTTCCATAATGCAATTGGTGGGAAACACCTGGTCAAAATCGCACTGCACATACGAGCGGTTTCATGGGACTTAAAAAAATCTGTTAGAAACTTACAAAGAGGGGAGATCTAAAGATGCAACAACTAGCATGGGTTGCTAATATGACTAGGATTATCATCAGCTAGCATGGGATGCTAATATGACTAGGATTATCATCAACTAGCATGGGTTGCTAATATGACTAGGATTATCAACAACTAGCTTGGGATGCTAATATGACTAGGATTATCATCAACTAGCATGGGTTGCTAATATGACTAGGATTATCAACAACTAGCTTGGGATGCTAATATGACTAGGATTATCATCAACTAGCATGGGATGCTAATATGACTAGGATTATCATCAACTAGCATGGGTTGCTAATATGACTAGGATTATCATCAACTAGCATGGGTTGCTAATATGACTAGGATTATCATCAACTAGCATGGGCTGCTAATATGACTAGGATTATCATCAACTAGCATAGGTTGCTAATATGACTAGGATTATCATCAGCTAGCATGGGATGCTAATATGACTAGGATTATCATCAGCTAGCATGGGTTGCTAATATGACTAGGATTATCAACAACTAGCTTGGGATGCTAATATGACTAGGATTATCATCAACTAGCATGGGTTGCTAATATGACTAGGATTATCAGCAACTAGCATGGGTTGCTAATATGACTAGGATTATCATCAACTAGCATGGGATGCTAATATGACTAGGATTATCATGAACTAGCATGGGATGCTAATATGACTAGGATTATCATCAACTAGCATGGGTTGCTAATATGACTAGGATTATCAACAACTAGCATGGGTTGCTAATATGACTAGGATTAACATCAACTAGCATGGGTTGCTAATATGACTAGGATTATCATCAACTAGCATAGGTTGCTAATATGACTAGGATTATCATCAACTAGCATGGGTTGCTAATATGACTAGGATTATCATCAACTAGCATGGGTTGCTAATATGACTAGGATTATCATCAACTAGCATGGGATGCTAATATGACTAGGATTATCATCAACTAGCATGGGTTGCTAATATGACTAGGATTATCATCAACTAGCATGGGTTGCTAATATGACTAGGATTATCATCAACTAGCATGGGTTGCTAATATGACTAGGATTATCATCAACTAGCATGGGTTGCTAATATGACTAGGATTAACATCAACTAGCACGGGTTGCTAATATGACTAGGATTATCATCAACTAGCATGGGTTGCTAATATGACTAGGATTATCATCAACTAGCATGGGTTGCTAATATGACTAGGATTATCATCAACTAGCATGGGATGCTAATATGACTAGGATTATCATCAACTAGCATGGGTTGCTAATATGACTAGGATTATCATCAACTAGCATGGGATGCTAATATGACTAGGATTATCATCAACTAGCATGGGTTGCTAATATGACTAGGATTATCAACAACTAGCATGGGTTGCTAATATGACTAGGATTATCATCAACTAGCATGGGTTGCTAATATGACTACGATTATCAGCAACTAGCATGGGTTGCTAATATGACTAGGATTATCATCAACTAGCATGGGATGCTAATATGACTAGGATTATCATCAACTAGCATGGGATGCTAATATGACTAGGATTATCAGCAACTAGCATGGGTTGCTAATATGACTAGGATTATCATCAACTAGCATGGGTTGCTAATATGACTAGGATTATCATCAACTAGCATGGGTTGCTAATATGACTAGGATTATCATCAACTAGCATGGGATGCTAATATGACTAGGATTATCATCAACTAGCATGGGTTGCTAATATGACTAGGATTATCATCAACTAGCATGGGTTGCTAATATGACTAGGATTATCATCAACTAGCATGGGTTGCTAATATGACTAGGATTATCATCAACTAGCATGGGATGCTAATATGACTAGGATTATCATGAACTAGCATGGGTTGCTAATATGACTAGGATTATCATCAACTAGCATGGGATGCTAATATGACTAGGATTATCATCAACTAGCATGGGTTGCTAATATGACTAGGATTATCATCAACTAGCATGGGATGCTAATATTACTAGGATTATCATCAACTAGCATGGGATGCTAATATGACTAGGATTATCATCAACTAGCATGGGATGCTAATATTACTAGGATTATCATGAACTAGCATGGGATGCTAATATGACTAGGATTATCATCAACTAGCATGGGATGCTAATATGACTAGGATTATCATCAACTAGCATGGGTGGCTAATATTACTAGGATTATCATCAACTAGCATGGGTTGCTAATATGACTAGGATTGTTCCTTTGGCTACTGGACAATGAAAGAAAATTGATTTGAAAACCAATAAAATAGGTTACTGGTTTCAATGTCATATGTAAATCTTAATTTTTTAGTCATTTAGCAGATGCTCTTATCCAGAGCAATTAGGGTTAAGTGCGTTGCTCAAAGGCACGTCAATAGGTTTTTCACCTAGTCGGCTCAGGGATTCAAACCAGCAACCTTTCGGTTACTGGCCCAACGCTCTTAACCACTAAGCTACCTGCCACCCTAAAATAAACGCCTCCACATTTATAGAAACGGATTTTGGCTCGGCTACTAAAACGTTAAGGTTTCACACAATGAAGTATGTTTTAAAATGCATTCTGCCTCCAGATCAAAGTAGTGTGTGACACGCTGAAGCCTACTTACCATTACCTAAGCGCTTGAATGCTTGAATGGGAAGCGCTTCAATTACCGTTTGAGAAATAAAAATAGTAGCTCTTTTTAATCGTGGCCATCAAAACTGTTTTTAACAAGCTATTTCAATGATTGGGCTTCTAGAAGCTTCAGTCCTGCAGCGACAGGAGCTGTAGCAGCAGCTCTCGCACTGCCTGACAGATTTTCCGCTCGGACTAGACAATTGGCCGGTGTCAATTTTATATCTCGGCTTTTCATTTTCTATTACCGGCTAACGTAAATCCTGGTGGTGTGTGTGTGTGTGTGTGTGTGTGTGTGTGTGTGTGTGTGTGTGTGTGTGTGTGTGTGTGTGTGTGTGTGTGTGTGTGTGTGTGTGTGCGTGGAGGGAATGCAGGCCTCTGGCAGTTACCTGTGACTTTACAGGCTGAAGGTCCATAACTATAAATCAAATCTAATTTGATTTGTCACATACACGTGTTTAGCAGATGTTATTGCTGGTGTAGCAAAATGCTTGCGTTTCTAGCTCCAACAGAGCAGTAGTATCTAACTAAATGCTTGTGTTCCCAGCTCCAACAGTGCAGTAATATCTAACTAACCGTTCAGTACACCTGGTCATCACCTGGTCATCTCATCCTACTGCACGCTGTAGCCCTGTTAATAAGGGGATAATACAGACCGTTCAGTACACCTGGTCATCACCTGGTCATCTGGCAGCTGTCCAGCCTTAGCAGTCTAGACCGGTTAGGGTAGTGTCCAGCCTTAGCAGTCTAGACCGGTTAGGGTAGGCAGCTGTCCAGCCTTAGCAGTCTAGACCGGTTAGGGTAGGCAGCTGCCCAGCCTTAGCAGTCTAGACCGGTTAGGGTAGTGTCCAGCCTTAGCAGTCTAGACCGGTTAGGGTAGGCAGCTGTCCAGCCTTAGCAGTCTAGACCGGTTAGGGTAGGCAGCTGCCCAGCCTTAGCAGTCTAGACCGGTTAGGGTAGGCAGCTGTCCAGCCTTAGCAGTCTAGACCGGTTAGGGTAGGCAGCTGTCCAGCCTTAGCAGTCTAGACCGGTTAGGGTAGGCAGCTGTCCAGCCTTAGCAGTCTAGACCGGTTAGGGTAGGCAGCTGCCCAGCCTTAGCAGTCTAGACCGGTTAGGGTAGGCAGCTGTCCAGCCTTAGCAGTCTAGACCGGTTAGGGTAGGCAGCTGTCCAGCCTTAGCAGTCTAGACCGGTTAGGGTAGGCAGCTGTCCAGCCTTAGCAGTCTAGACCGGTTAGGGTAGGCAGCTGTCCAGCCTTAGCAGTCTAGACCGGTTAGGGTAGGCAGCTGCCCAGCCTTAGCAGTCTAGACCGGTTAGGGTAGGCAGCTGCCCAGCCTTAGCAGTCTAGACCGGTTAGGGTAGGCAGCTGTCCAGCCTTAGCAGTCTAGACCGGTTAGGGTAGGCAGCTGTCCAGCCTTAGCAGTCTAGACCGGTTAGGGTAGGCAGCTGCCCAGCCTTAGCAGTCTAGACCGGTTAGGGTAGGCAGCTGCCCAGCCTTAGCAGTCTAGACCGGTTAGGGTAGGCAGCTGTCCAGCCTTAGCAGTCTAGACCGGTTAGGGTAGGCAGCTGCCCAGCCTTAGCAGTCTAGACCGGTTAGGGTAGGCAGCTGCCCAGCCATAGCAGTCTAGACCGGTTAGGGTAGTGTCCAGCCTTAGCAGTCTAGACCGGTTAGGGTAGTGTCCAGCCTTAGCAGTCTAGACCGGTTAGGGTAGGCAGCTGCCCAGCCTTAGCAGTCTAGACCGGTTAGGGTAGGCAGCTGCCCAGCCTTAGCAGTCTAGACCGGTTAGGGTAGGCAGCTGCCCAGCCTTAGCAGTCTAGACCGGTTAGGGTAGGCAGCTGCCCAGCCTTAGCAGTCTAGACCGGTTAGGGTAGGCAGCTGTCCAGCCTTAGCAGTCTAGACCGGTTAGGGTAGGCAGCTGCCCAGCCATAGCAGTCTAGACCGGTTAGGGTAGGCAGCTGTCCAGCCTTAGCAGTCTAGACCGGTTAGGGTAGGCAGCTGCCCAGCCTTAGCAGTCTAGACCGGTTAGGGTAGGCAGCTGCCCAGCCTTAGCAGTCTAGACCGGTTAGGGTAGGCAGCTGCCCAGCCTTAGCAGTCTAGACCGGTTAGGGTAGGCAGCTGTCCAGCCTTAGCAGTCTAGACCGGTTAGGGTAGGCAGCTGGGTGACCACTTCTGCTAACAGAATAGGAAGAGAAAAGTCTAGATGCAGTCTGATTGTGGTCTGGGTGACCACTTCGGGAGCTGGTCAGGGATGCATTATGTGTGGATTTCTCCTCAGTCTGGACCAATCAGGCTACCGAAAGCACATACAGTGGGCGACGTCATCAGCACTTCGCCCACAAATCTACAGAAAACCTGTTTTGGGAGCGAGGCACCTTTTTTTTCATTAAACGTTGGAGGAAATACATTCCTAGCATGTCACTTTGCAATCACTTTAGCTTTGCTAGCTGGCTGTCTAGCTACATACGTTAGCTGGATAGTTAGCTGACGTAGTGGGCAATCACTTTAGCTTTGCTAGCTGGCTGTCTAGCTACATACGTTAGCTGGATAGTTAGCTGAAGTAGTGGGCAATCACTTTAGCTTTGCTAGCTGGCTGTCTAGCTACATACGTTAGCTGGATAGTTAGCTGAAGTAGTGGGCAATCACTTTAGCTTTGCTAGCTGGCTGTATAGCTACATAAGTTAGCTGGATAGTTAGCTGAAGTAGTGGGCAATCACTTTAGCTTTGCTAGCTGGCTGTCTAGCTACATACGTTAGCTGGATAGTTAGCTGACGTAGTGGGCAATCACTTTAGCTTTGCTAGCTGGCTGTCTAGCTACATAAGTTAGCTGGATAGTTAGCTGAAGTAGTGGGCAATCACTTTAGCTTTGCTAGCTGGCTGTATAGCTACATAAGTTAGCAGGATAGTTAGCTGACGTAGTGGGCAATCACTTTAGCTTTGCTAGCTGGCTGTCTAGCTACATACGTTAGCTGGATAGTTAGCTGACGTAGTCGGAAACTGCTGTTAAGTTGTCGTGTTGTTATCAGATTTAGCCTGTTCCACCGTTTGCAGAATGCGTACTGGCATTTCAGTCGAGGGAATCTGGACACAATGTGGACAAAGTGGACACATTTAAATGTAGATGTATGACATGTTCGGAATTCAATGATCAGAATACAAAAGCTGCATGAACCGTCAAGTCTAGAATTTATTTTTACATTTTAGTCATTTAGCAGATGCTCTATATCCAGAGCGACTTACAGTAGTGAACGCATACATTTCATAGAATTATTTTCCTGTGCTGGCCCCCCTGTGGGAATCGAACCCACAACCCCTGGCGTTGCAAACACCATGCTCTACCAACTGAGCTACAGGGCTCACGGCCAGAGAGAGCGTGCAGGCTGTGGAGCAGGGCTCACGGCCAGAGAGAGTGTGCAGGCTGTGCAGCAGGGCTAGCGGCCAGAGAGAGCGTGCAGGCTGAGCTACAGGGCTCACGGCCAGAGAGAGCGTGCAGGCTGAGCTACAGGGCTCACGGCCAGAGAGAGCGTGCAGGCTGTGCAGCAGGGCTCACGGCCAGAGAGAGCGTGCAGGCTGTGCAGCAGTGCTCACGGCCAGAGAGAGCGTGCAGGCTGTGGAGCAGGGCTCACGGCCAGAGAGAGTGTGTAGGCTGTGGAGCAGGGGCTAGCGGCCAGAGAGAGCGTGCAGGCTGAGCTACAGGGCTCACGGCCAGAGAGAGCGTGCAGGCTGTGGAGCAGGGCTCACGGCCAGAGAGAGCGTGCAGGCTGTGGAGCAGGGCTCACGGCCAGAGAGAGCGTGCAGGCTGAGCTACAGGGCTCACGGCCAGAGAGAGCGTGCAGGCTGTGGAGCAGGGCTCACGGCCAGAGAGAGCGTGCAGGCTGTGGAGCAGGGCTAGCGGCCAGAGAGAGCGTGCAGGCTGTGGAGCAGGGCTAGCGGCCAGAGAGAGCGTGCAGGCTGTGCAGCAGGGCTCACGGCCAGAGAGAGCGTGCAGGCTGTGGAGCAGGGCTAGCGGCCAGAGAGAGCGTGCAGGCTGAGCTACAGGGCTCACGGCCAGAGAGAGCGTGCAGGCTGTGCAGCAGGGCTAGCGGCCAGAGAGAGCGTGCAGGCTGTGGAGCAGGGCTAGCGACCAGAGAGAGCGTGCAGGCTGTGCAGCAGGGCTAGCGGCCAGAGAGAGCGTGCAGGCTGTGCAGCAGGGCTCACGGCCAGAGAGAGCGTGCAGGCTGTGGAGCAGGGCTCACGGCCAGAGAGAGCGTGCAGGCTGTGCAGCAGGGCTCACGGCCAGAGAGAGCGTGCAGGCTGTGGAGCAGGGCTAGCGGCCAGAGAGAGCATGCAGGCTGTGCAGCAGGGCTCAGGGCCAGAGAGAGCGTGCAGGCTGTGCAGCAGGGCTCACGGCCAGAGAGAGCGTGCAGGCTGTGGAGCAGGGCTCACGGCCAGAGAGAGCGTGCAGGCTGTGCAGCAGGGCTCACGGCCAGAGAGAGCGTGCAGGCTGTGCAGCAGGGCTCACGGCCAGAGAGAGCGTGCAGGCTGTGCAGCAGGGCTAGCTTGTGTGTGTGTGTGTGTGTATATTTGGTGTTGCTATACTTCACAAGTAGTCTTAGGGCAAGTATTTATTAGAGTCAAATATGCCACGGACCAAATAACCCCCAATCATATTCAAGACAAATATTCCGCAGACCGACAATCATTCGTCCATGGACCGGCGCCGGTCCACAGTCCTGGGTTTGATAAAGACTGCTCTAGTGGTCTACAGTCCTGGGTTTGATAAAGACTGCTCTAATGGTCCACAGTCCTGGGTTTGATAAAGACTGCTCTAGTGGTCTACAGTCCTGGGTTTGATAAAGACTGCTCTAATGGTCTACAGTCCTGGGTTTGATAAAGACTGCTCTAATGGTCTACAGTCCTGGGTTTGATAAAGACTGCTCTAGTGGTCTACAGTCCTGGGTTTGATAAAGACTGCTCTAGTGGTCTACAGTCCTGGGTTTGATAAAGACTGCTCTAGTGGTCTACAGTCCTGGGTTTGATAAAGACTGCTCTAGTGGTCTACAGTCCTGGGTTTGATAAAGACTGCTCTAGTGGTCTACAGTCCTGGGTTTGATAAAGACTGCTCTAATGGTCTACAGTCCTGGGTTTGATAAAGACTGCTCTAGTGGTCTACAGTCCTGGGTTTGATAAAGACTGCTCTAGTGGTCTACAGTCCTGGGTTTGATAAAGACTGCTCTAATGGTCTACAGTCCTGGGTTTGATAAAGACTGCTCTAATGGTCTACAGTCCTGGATTTGATAAAGACTGCTCTAATGGTCTACAGTCCTGGGTTTGATAAAGACTGCTCTAGTGGTCTACAGTCCTGGGTTTGATAAAGACTGCTCTAGTGGTCTACAGTCCTGGGTTTGATAAAGACTGCTCTAGTGGTCTACAGTCCTGGGTTTGATAAAGACTGCTCTAATGGTCTACAGTCCTGGGTTTGATAAATACTGCTCTAGTGGTCTACAGTCCTGGGTTTGATAAAGACTGCTCTAGTGGTCTACAGTCCTGGGTTTGATAAAGACTGCTCTAATGGTCTACAGTCCTGGGTTTGATAAAGACTGCTCTAATGGTCTACAGTCCTGGGTTTGATAAAGACTGCTCTAGTGGTCTACAGTCCTGGGTTTGATAAAGACTGCTCTAATGGTCTACAGTCCTGGGTTTGATAAAGACTGCTCTAGTGATCTACAGTCCTGGGTTTGATAAAGACTGCTCTAGTGGTCTACAGTCCTGGGTTTGATAAAGACTGCTCTAGTGGTCTACAGTCCTGGGTTTGATAAAGACTGCTCTAGTAGATTTAATGCTGTTTATCCTGCGTATCTTTTACAGCATGTCATTGCAGCCTCGTTGCTCCAGTGGTTTGCGAGTGATTTCCATTTTTTCTAATGTTGTTAATTCTTTTGGGTCTTCATTTTAACTGTGCTCATCTCTCTTGTTTATGTCCTGTGCAACTATTTGCAATGCATCAGTGCAACAATGTTATCATGTGCGGCCAAAGTGATCACACCATCTCCTCAACTTTCCCAGACAGTTCATTTGACCTGATACTGTAGGCCTATTTTACGTTCAGCGATTGACCTTTCGCTAAGCACTGCCCAGAATTTTGGGGGAACCAATGGCAGTGCTCCGTTTTGATAGCAACTGGCACTAACAATTCTTACCAGTGCTGCTAATGTAATGACTTTGTCCCTATATTTATTTACTTTGTCTCTATATTTAGTGACTTTGTCCCTATAGTTAGCGACTTTTCAGACCCCTCCAGAGACTTTGTCCCTATAGTTAGCGACTTTTCAGACCCCTCCAGTGACTCTGTCTCTATATTTAGTGACTTTGTCCCTATATTTAGCGACTTTTCAGACCCCTCCAGTGACTTTGTCTCTATATTTAGCGACTTTTCAGACCCCTCCAGTAACTTTGTCTCTATAGTTAGTGACTTTTCAGACCCCTCCAGAGACTTTGTCCCTATATTTAGCGACTTTTCAGACCCCTCCAGAGACTTTGTCCCTATATTTAGCGACTTTTCAGACCCCTCCAGTAACTTTGTCCCTATATTTAGCGACTTTTCAGACCCCTCCAGTGACTTTGTCCCTATATTTAGCGACTTTTCAGACCCCTCCAGTGACTTTGTCCCTCCTATATTTAGCGACTTTTCAGACCCCTCCAGTGACTCTGTCCCTATATTTAGTGACTTTGTCCCTATATTTAGCGACTTTTCAGACCCCTCCAGAGACTTTGTCCCTATAGTTAGTTACATGTCAGACCCTTCGAAGAAACTTTTACCTTATATTTAGTAACTTTGTCACAATAGTTAGCGACTTTTTCTCATGATTAGGTAATTACTGGAGTCGGGCGTGTTAGCTGGGGCAAACTGTGATACCAATCAGGCCCCTGGGACTGGAATTACCCACCACTGCACTAGCACCTAGGTTGTTAATGAGACCGTTGGTAATTTTCTATAATGCCTGCTACAAGAAGTGAGTCATTATTATGTGCATTAATTTTCATAGACAAACTTGAAAGCCAGACCATGCAAATAAGCAGGTTAAAGTATTTGTATTAAATTAATAAAATGATTAGTGGGTCTTATGGTTGTGGAAGTATAATTTCACAACTCTTGAATTCATTAGATTTATTGCTGACTGTTGAAAAACTACATTGAGAAATGATTTTTAGGCCACATCGTCCAGCCCTAAATTCAATGGTTGGATCAATAACCAAGCCCCGCACCCTTAAAACTGTATTATTGATTAGGCCCATGTTAGGGTTAGGGTTAACTAACTAACTAACTAACTAACTAACTAACTAACTAATTAGCTAACCCTAACCCTGTGTTTTTAGACAAGAAAACTATTCTACCTCGGCTACAACCACACAATGCAATGAAGAAATGTATTATTGTCGTCAAGTGAGTAACACAATTATTGTCCAGGCTGTAAAATGCAGTTCTTTTTCTTTTGAAATCATTTTTAATGCCGAAATAACTGCCTAAAGCCCTGATTAGACAATCATTTGGATCAGTTCTGGATCAGTTCTGGATCAGTTCTGGATCAGTTCTGGATCAGTTCTGGATCAGTTCTGGATCAGTTCTAGTTCTGGATCAGTTCTGGATCAGTTCTGGATCAGTTCTAGTTCTGGATCAGTTCTGGATCAGTTCTGGATCAGTTCTGGATCAGTTCTGGATCTGGATCAGTTCTGGATCAGTTCTGGATCAGTTCTAGTTCTGGATCAGTTCTGGATCAGTTCTAGTTCTGGATCAGTTCTGGATCAGTTCTGGATCAGTTCTAGTTCTGGATCAGTTCTGGATCAGTTCTGGATCAGTTCTAGTTCTGGATCAGTTCTGGATCAGTTCTGGATCAGTTCTAGTTCTGGATCAGTTCTGGATCAGTTCTGGATCAGTTCTAGTTCTGGATCAGTTCTGGATCAGTTCTGGATCAGTTCTGGATCAGTTCTAGTTCTGGATCAGTTCTGGATCAGTTCTGGATCAGTTCTGGATCAGTTCTGGTTCAGTTCTAGTTCTGGATCAGTTCTGGATCAGTTCTAGTTTTGTAACGATGTTTGTGTATCAGTGTGTGTGTGTGTGTATCAGTGTGTGTGTGTGTGTATCAGTGTGTGTGTTTGTGTATCAGTGTGTGTGTTTGTGTATCAGTGTGTGTGTTTGTGTATCAGTGTGTGTGTTTGTGTATCAGTGTGTGTGTGTGTATCAGTGTGTGTTTGTGTATCAGTGTGTGTTTGTGTATCAGTGTGTGTGTTTGTGTATCAGTGTGTGTGTATCAGTGTGTGTTTGTGTATCAGTGTGTGTTTGTGTGTATCAGTGTGTGTTTGTGTATCAGTGTGTGTGTTTGTGTATCAGTGTGTGTTTGTGTATCAGTGTGTGTGTGTGTTTGTGTATCAGTGTGTGTGTATCAGTGTGTGTTTGTGTATCAGTGTGTGTTTGTGTGTATCAGTGTGTGTTTGTGTATCAGTGTGTGTGTTTGTGTATCAGTGTGTGTGTGTGTATCAGTGTGTGTGTGTGTATCAGTGTGTGTTTGTGTATCAGTGTGTGTGTTTGTGTATCAGTGTGTGTGTTTGTGTATCAGTGTGTGTGTGTTTGTGTATCAGTGTGTGTGTGTTTGTGTATCAGTGTGTGTGTTTGTGTATCAGTGTGTGTGTTTGTGTATCAGTGTGTGTGTGTGTATCAGTGTGTGTTTGTGTATCAGTGTGTGTGTTTGTGTATCAGTGTGTGTGTTTGTGTATCAGTGTGTGTGTGTGTGTATCAGTGTGTGTGTGTGTGTATCAGTGTGTGTTTGTGTATCAGTGTGTGTGTGTGTATCAGTGTGTGTGTTTGTGTATCAGTGTGTGTGTGTTTGTGTATCAGTGTGTGTGTGTGTGTGTATCAGTGTGTGTGTGTGTATCAGTGTGTGTGTTTGTGTATCAGTGTGTGTTTGTGTGTATCAGTGTGTGTTTGTGTATCAGTGTTTGTGTATCAGTGTGTGTGTTTGTGTATCAGTGTGTGTTTGTGTATCAGTGTTTGTGTATCAGTGTGTGTTTGTGTATCAGTGTGTGTTTGTGTATCAGTGTGTGTGTTTGTGTATCAGTGTTTGTGTATCAGTGTGTGTGTGTGTGTTTGTGTATCAGTGTGTGTTTGTGTATCAGTGTGTGTGTGTGTGTATCAGTGTGTGTTTGTGTATCAGTGTGTGTGTTTGTGTATCAGTGTGTGTGTGTGTGTGTATCAGTGTGTGTTTGTGTATCAGTGTGTGTGTTTGTGTATCAGTGTGTGTGTTTGTGTATCAGTGTGTGTGTTTGTGTATCAGTGTGTGTTTGTGTATCAGTGTGTGTGTTTGTGTATCAGTGTGTGTGTTTGTGTATCAGTGTTTGTGTATCAGTGTTTGTGTATCAGTGTTTGTGTATCAGTGTTTGTGTATCAGTGTGTGTTTGTGTATCAGTGTGTGTGTTTGTGTATCAGTGTGTGTGTTTGTGTATCAGTGTTTGTGTATCAGTGTGTGTGTGTTTGTGTATCAGTGTGTGTGTTTGTGTATCAGTGTGTGTGTGTGTGTGTATCAGTGTGTGTGTTTGTGTATCAGTGTGTGTGTTTGTGTATCAGTGTGTGTTTGTGTATCAGTGTGTGTTTGTGTATCAGTGTGTGTGTGTGTGTTTGTGTATCAGTGTGTGTGTTTGTGTATCAGTGTGTGTTTGTGTATCAGTGTGTATCAGTGTTTGTGTATCAGTGTGTGTGTTTGTGTATCAGTGTGTGTTTGTGTATCAGTGTGTGTGTTTGTGTATCAGTGTGTGTGTGTGTGTATCAGTGTGTGTGTTTGTGTATCAGTGTTTGTGTATCAGTGTTTGTGTATCAGTGTGTGTGTGTGTATCAGTGTGTGTTTGTGTATCAGTGTGTGTGTTTGTGTATCAGTGTGTGTGTTTGTGTATCAGTGTGTGTGTATCAGTGTGTGTGTATCAGTGTTTGTGTATCAGTGTGTGTGTTTGTGTATCAGTGTGTGTGTTTGTGTATCAGTGTTTGTGTATCAGTGTGTGTGTATCAGTGTTTGTGTATCAGTGTGTGTGTTTGTGTATCAGTGTGTGTGTTTGTGTATCAGTGTTTGTGTATCTGTGTGTGTGTGTGTTTGTGTATCAGTGTGTGTGTTTGTGTATCAGTGTGTGTGTGTGTGTGTATCAGTGTGTGTGTTTGTGTATCAGTGTGTGTGTTTGTGTATCAGTGTGTGTTTGTGTATCAGTGTGTGTTTGTGTATCAGTGTGTGTTTGTGTATCAGTGTGTGTGTGTGTTTGTGTATCAGTGTGTGTGTTTGTGTATCAGTGTGTGTGTTTGTGTATCAGTGTGTATCAGTGTGTGTGTATCAGTGTGTGTTTGTGTATCAGTGTGTGTGTTTGTGTATCAGGTGTGTGTGTGTGTGTATCAGTGTGTGTGTTTGTGTATCAGTGTGTGTGTGTGTGTATCAGTGTGTGTTTGTGTATCAGTGTGTGTGTTTGTGTATCAGTGTGTGTGTTTGTGTATCAGTGTGTGTGTTTGTGTATCAGTGTGTGTGTTTTAGAGGTCGGCCGATTATGGCCGATTAATTAGGGCCGATTTCAAGTTTGTGTATCAGTGTGTGTGTGTGTGTTTGTGTATCAGTGTGTGTTTGTGTATCAGTGTGTGTGTGTGTTTGTGTATCAGTGTGTGTGTTTGTGTATCAGTGTGTGTGTTTGTGTATCAGTGTGTGTGTTTGTGTATCAGTGTGTGTGTTTGTGTATCAGTGTGTGTGTGTGTTTGTGTATCAGTGTGTGTGTTTTAGAGGTCGGCCGATTATGGCCGATTAATTAGGGCCGATTTCAAGTTTGTGTATCAGTGTGTGTGTGTGTGTTTGTGTATCAGTGTGTGTTTGTGTATCAGTGTGTGTGTGTGTTTGTGTATCAGTGTGTGTGTTTGTGTATCAGTGTGTGTGTTTGTGTATCAGTGTGTGTGTTTGTGTATCAGTGTGTGTGTTTGTGTATCAGTGTGTGTGTGTGTTTGTGTATCAGTGTGTGTGTTTTAGAGGTCGGCCGATTATGGCCGATTAATTAGGGCCGATTTCAAGCTTTCATAATAATCGGTAATCTGCATTTTTTTGGACGCTGATTATGGTCGATTACATTCCACTCCACGAGGAAACTGCGTGGCAGGCTGACCACCTGTTACGCGAGTGCAGCAAGAAGCCAAGGTAAGTTGCTAGCTAGCATTAAACTTATCTTATAAAAAACTATCGATCTTAACATAATCACTAGTTAACTACACATGGTTGATGATATTACCAGGTTAACTAGCTTGTCCTGCGTTGCATATAATCGATGCGGTGCCTGTTAATTTCTCATCGAATCACAGCCTACTTCGACAAACGGGTGATGATTTAACAAGCGCATTGGCGAAAAAAAGCAGTGTCGTTGTACCAATATGTACCTAACCATAAACATCAATGTCTTTCTTTAAAATCAATACACAAGTATATATTTTTAAACCTGCATATTTAGTTAATATTGCCTGCTAACATTAATTTATTTTAACTGGGGAAATTGTGTCACTTCTCTTGCGTTCAGTGCAGCAGAGTCGGGGTAAATGCAGCAGTTTGGGCCGCCTGGCTCGCTGAGAACTGTGCAAAGACCATTTATTCCTAACAAAGGCAGTAATTAATTTGCCAGAATTGTACATAATTATGACATAACATTGAAGGTTGTACAGTGTAACAGGAATATTTTGACTTAAATAATGCAAAAAACAAAGTGTTGGATAAGAAAGTAAAAGTGCAATATGAGCCATGTGAGAAAGCTAACGTTTAAGTTCCTCGCTCAGAACATGAGAACATATGAAAGCTGGTGGTTCCTTTTAACATGAGTCTTCAATATTTCCCAGGTAAGAAGTTTTAGGTTGTAGTTATTATAGGAAATATAGGACTATTTCTCTCTATACCATTTGTTAGTGCTACATTTAGCTGTGGTTTGGGTTTATGTGACATTATATGCTAGCTTGAAAAATGGGTGTCTGATTATTTCTGGCTTGGTACTCTGCTGACATAATCTAATGTTTTGCTTTCGTTGTAAAGCCTTTTTGAAATCGGACAGTGTGGTTAGATTAACGAGAGTCTTGTCTTTAAAATGGTGTAAAATAGTCATATGTTTGAAAAATGGAAGGTTTTGCATTTCTAAGGTATTTGAATAACGCGCCACAGGATTACACTGGCTGTTGAGTAGGTGGGACGTCCCACCTAGCCCATATATAACAGTGTGTGTGTGTGTGTGTGTGTGTGTATCAGTGTGTGTGTGTGTGTGTGTGTGTGTGTGTGTGTGTGTGTGTGTGTGTGTGTGTGTGTGTGTGTGTGTGTGTGTGTGTGTGTGTGTGTGTGTGTATCAGTGTGTGTGTGTGTGTGTGTGTGTGTGTGTGTGTGTGTGTGTGTGTGTGTGTGTGTGTGTATAACAGTGTGTGTGTGTGTGTGTGTGTGTGTGTGTGTGTGTGTGTGTGTGTGTGTGTAACAGTGTGTGTATCTGTGTGTGTGTGTGTGTGTGTGTGTAACAGTGTGTGTATCAGTGTGTGTGTGTGTGTGTGTGTGTGTGTGTGTGTGTGTGTGTGTGTGTGTGTCTCTCTGTGTGTGTGTGTGTTTGTGTGTGTGTGTAACAGTGTGTGTGTGTGTGTGTGTGTGTGTGTGTGTGTGTGTGTATCGTGTGTGTGTGTGTGTGTGTGTGTGTAACAGTGTGTGTGTGTGTGTGTGTGTGTGTGTGTGTGTGTGTGTGTAACAGTGTGTGTATCTGTGTGTGTGTGTGTGTGTGTGTGTGTGTGTGTGTGTGTGTAACAGTGTGTGTGTGTGTGTGTGTGTGTGTGTAACAGTGTGTGTATCTGTGTGTGTGTGTGTGTGTGTGTGTGTAACAGTGTGTGTATCTGTGTGTGTGTAGTGTGTGTGTGTGTGTGTAACAGTGTGTGTATCTGTGTGTGTGTAGTGTGTGTGTGTGTGTGTGTGTGTGTGTAACAGTGTGTGTATCTGTGTGTGTGTAGTGTGTGTGTGTGTGTGTGTATCAGTGTGTGTGTGTGTGTGTGTGTAACAGTGTGTGTATCTGTGTGTGTGTAGTGTGTGTGTGTGTGTGTGTAACATGTGTGTGTGTGTGTGTGTGTGTGTGTGTGTGTGTGTGTGTGTGTGTAACAGTGTGTGTATCTGTGTGTGTGTGTTCAGGGCGTCACCATGGGGAAGTGGAGGTTGTTCAGCGTCTCTGTGGTTCTGGGTTCAGTCTTTATGATCCTGTTGATGATTCTCTACTGGGACGACGTTGGCGCCTCTCACCTTTACCTGCCCGCCCTCTCCCCCGGCCCGCCCCTCACCACCCCGCCACGCACCCCTCCTTCCTCTCCGACATCAACGCCTTCGTAAACCAGTTCCTGGAGGGGACCAATGATCCTACAGATTCCGCCCCCAGACTCTGCCAACCAATCAGAGCGCGCCGAGGAGCGGTACGTGCCCCGGAGGGGAGTGGAAGGTCCATCTGACGCCCATCGACCCCGAGAAACGACTAGGACAGGTAACTCTAACCTCTAGAAACGACTAGGACAGGTAACTCTAACCTCTAGAAACGACTAGGACAGGTAACTCTTACCTCCCCTCTAGAAACGACTAGGACAGGTAACTCTAACCTCCCTCGAGAAACGACTAGGACAGGTAACTCTTACCTCTAGAAACGACTAGGACAGGTAACTCTAACCTCTAGAAACGACTAGGACAGGTAACTCTTACCTCTAGAAACGACTAGGACAGGTAACTCTAACCTCTAGAAACGACTAGGACAGGTAACTCTAACCCCCCTCTAGAAACGACTAGGACAGGTAACTCTAACCTCTAGAAACGACTAGGACAGGTAACTCTAACCTCTAGAAACGACTAGGACAGGTAACTCTAACCTCTAGAAACGACTAGGACAGGTAACTCTAACCCCCCTCTAGAAACGACTAGGACAGGTAACTCTAACCTCTAGAAACGACTAGGACAGGTAACTCTAACCTCCCTCTAGAAACGACTAGGACAGGTAACTCTAACCTCTAGAAACGACTAGGACAGGTAACTCTAACCTCCCTCTAGAAACGACTAGGACAGGTAACTCTAACCTCTAGAACACGACTAGGACAGGTAACTCTAACCTCCCTCTAGAAACGACTAGGACAGGTAACTCTAACCTCTAGAACACGACTAGGACAGGTAACTCTAACCTCCCTCTAGAAACGACTAGGACAGGTAACTCTAACCTCCCTCTAGAAACGACTAGGACAGGTAACTCTAACCTCTAGAAACGACTAGGACAGGTAACTCTAACCTCCCTCTAGAAACAACTAGGACAGGTAACTCTAACCCCTAGAACACGACTAGGACAGGTAACTCAAACCTCCCTCTAGAAACGACTAGGACAGGTAACTCTAACCTCCCTCTAGAAACGACTAGGACAGGTAACTCTAACCTCTAGAAACGACTAGGATAGGTAACTCTAACCTCTAGAACACGACTAGGACAGGTAACTCTAACCTCTAGAAACGACTAGGACAGGTAACTCCAACCTCCCTCTAGAAACGACTAGGACAGGTAACTCTAACCTCTAGAAACGACTAGGACAGGTAACTCTAACCTCCCTCTAGAAACAACTAGGACAGGTAACTCTAACCTCTAGAACACGACTAGGACAGGTAACTCTAACCTCTAGAAACGACTAGGACAGGTAACTCTAACCTCTAGAAACGACTAGGACAGGTAACTCTAACCTCTAGAAACGACTAGGACAGGTAACTCTAACCTCCCTCTACAACACGACTAGGACAGGTAACTCTAACCTCTAGAAACGACTAGGATAGGTAACTCTAACCTCTAGAAACGACTAGGACAGGTAACTCTAACCTCTAGAACACGACTAGGACAGGTAACTCTAACCTCCCTCTAGAAACGACTAGGACAGGTAACTCTAACCTCTAGAACACGACTAGGACAGGTAACTCTAACCTCCCTCTACAACACGACTAGGACAGGTAACTCTAACCTCTAGAAACGACTAGGACAGGTAACTCTAACCTCCCTCTAGAAACGACTAGGACAGGTAACTCTAACCTCTAGAAACGACTAGGACAGGTAACTCTAACCTCCCTCTAGAAACGACTAGGACAGGTAACTCTAACCTCCCTCTAGAAACGACTAGGACAGGTAACTCTAACCTCTAGAAACGACTAGGACAGGTAACTCTAACCTCCCTCTAGAAACAACTAGGACAGGTAACTCTAACCCCTAGAACACGACTAGGACAGGTAACTCAAACCTCCCTCTAGAAACGACTAGGACAGGTAACTCTAACCTCCCTCTAGAAACGACTAGGACAGGTAACTCTAACCTCTAGAAACGACTAGGATAGGTAACTCTAACCTCTAGAACACGACTAGGACAGGTAACTCTAACCTCTAGAAACGACTAGGACAGGTAACTCCAACCTCCCTCTAGAAACGACTAGGACAGGTAACTCTAACCTCTAGAAACGACTAGGACAGGTAACTCTAACCTCCCTCTAGAAACAACTAGGACAGGTAACTCTAACCTCTAGAACACGACTAGGACAGGTAACTCTAACCTCTAGAAACGACTAGGACAGGTAACTCTAACCTCTAGAAACGACTAGGACAGGTAACTCTAACCTCTAGAAACGACTAGGACAGGTAACTCTAACCTCCCTCTACAACACGACTAGGACAGGTAACTCTAACCTCTAGAAACGACTAGGATAGGTAACTCTAACCTCTAGAAACGACTAGGACAGGTAACTCTAACCTCTAGAAACGACTAGGACAGGTAACTCTAACCTCCCTCTAGAACACGACTAGGACAGGTAACTCTAACCTCTAGAAACGACTAGGACAGGTAACTCTAACCTCTAGAAACGACTAGGACAGGTAACTCTAACCTCTAGAACACGACTAGGACAGGGAACTCTAACCTCTAGAAACGACTAGGACAGGGAACTCTAACCCCCCTCCGCTCTCTCTCCTCTCTCTCTCCCCTCCGCTCTTTCCCCCTCCTCTCTCTCCCCCTCCTCTCTCTCCCCTCCTCTCTCTCCCCCTCCGCTCTCTCCCCCTCCTCTCCCCCCTCCTCTCTCTCCCCTCCTCTCTCTCCCCCTCCTCTCTCTCCCCCTCCGCTCTCTCCCCCTCCTCTCTCTCCCCCTCTCTCTCTCCCCCTCTCTCTCCCCCTCCTCTCTCTCTCCCCTCCGCTCTCTCCCCCTCTCTCCCCCTCCTCTGTCTCTCCCCTCCTCTCTCTCCCCCTCCTCTCTCTCCCCCCTCCTCTCTCTCCCCACCCCTCCCTCTCCCCCTCCTCTCTCTCCCCCTCCGCTCTCTCTCCCCTCCTCTCTCTCCCCCTCCTCTCTCTCCCCACCCCTCCCTCTCCCCCTCCTCTCTCTCCCCCTCCGCTCTCTCCCCCTCTCTCCCCCTCCTCTCTCTCCCCCTCCCTTTCCCACCCCTCCCTCTCCCCCTCCTCTCTCTCCCCCTCCTCTCTCTCCCCACCCCTCCCTCTCCCCCTCCTCTCTCTCCCCCTCCTCTCTCTCCCCCTCCTCTCTCTCTCCCCCTCCCTCTCCCCCTCTCTCTCCCACCCCTCCCTCTCCCCCTCCTCTCTCTCCCCCTCCGCTCTCTCCCCCTCTCTCCCCCTCCTCTCTCTCCCCCTCCCTTTCCCACCCCTCCCTCTCCCCCTCCTCTCTCTCCCCCTCCTCTCTCTCCCCCTCCTCTCTCTCCCCACCCCTCCCTCTCCCCCCTCCTCTCTATCCCCCTCCTCTCTCTCCCCCTCCTCTCTCTCCCCCTCCTCTCTCTCTCCCCCTCCCTCTCCCCCTCTCTCTCCCACCCCTCCCTCTCCCCCCTCCTCTCTCTCTCCCCTCCTCTCTCTCCCCCTCCTCTCTCTCCCCACCCCTCCCTCTCCCCCTCCTCTCTCTCCCCCCTCCGCTCTCTCCCCCTCTCTCCCCCTCCTCTCTCTCTCCCCCTCCCTCTCCACCCCTCCTCTCTCTCTCCCCCTCCTCTCTCTCTCCCCCTCCTCTCTCTCTCCCCCTCTCTCTCCCCCCTCCTCTCTCTCCAGGAGAGGCGGCGGCAGCGTGTCCATGACCTCTGTCACCATGGTGATGACCTAGCTTTTCCGGGAAGAACCGTTCATTTGACGACATCCCCAACAGGGAGCTGGATCACCTGATCGTCGACGACCGACATGGGGTCATATACTGCTACGTCCCCAAGGTACACACACACACACACACACACACACACACACACACACACACACACACTGCTAACTTTATATTGACTGTAGGTGGCCTGTACTAACTGGAAGAGGGTGATGATCGTGCTCAGTGAGAGGCTAATATAACCTGTATATATTGTATATATATTTATATTGACTGTAGGTGGCCTGTACTAACTGGTAGAGGGTGGTGATCGTGCTCAGTGAGAGGCTAATATAACCTGTATATATTGTATATATATTTATATTGACTGTAGGTGGCCTGTACTAACTGGTAGAGGGTGATGATCGTGCTCAGTGAGAGGCTAATATAACCTGTATATATTGTATATATATTTATATTGACCGTAGGTGGCCTGTACTAACTGGTAGAGGGTGGTGATCGTGCTCAGTGAGAGGCTAATATAACCTGTATATATTGTATATATATTTATATTGACTGTAGGTGGCCTGTACTAACTGGAAGAGGGTGGTGATCGTGCTCAGTGAGAGGCTAATATAACCTGTATATATTGTATATATATTTATATTGACTGTAGGTGGCCTGTACTAACTGGTAGAGGGTGGTGATCGTGCTCAGTGAGAGGCTAATATAACCTGTATATATTGTATATATATTTATATTGACTGTAGGTGGCCTGTACTAACTGGTAGAGGGTGGTGATCGTGCTCAGTGAGAGGCTAATATAACCTGTATATATTGTATATATATTTATATTGACTGTAGGTGGCCTGTACTAACTGGTAGAGGGTGGTGATCGTGCTCAGTGAGAGGCTAATATAACCTGTATATATTGTATATATATTTATATTGACTGTAGGTGGCCTGTACTAACTGGTAGAGGGTGGTGATCGTGCTCAGTGAGAGGCTAATATAACCTGTATATATTGTATATATATTTATATTGACTGTAGGTGGCCTGTACTAACTGGTAGAGGGTGGTGATCGTGCTCAGTGAGAGGCTAATATAACCTGTATATATTGTATATATATTTATATTGACTGTAGGTGGCCTGTACTAACTGGAAGAGGGTGATGATCGTGCTCAGTGAGAGGCTGCTCCAGGACGGAGGCCCCTACAGGGATCCACTGGCTGTTCCTCAGGAGATGGTCCACAACAGCAGCCTCCACTTCACCTTCAACAAATTCTGGAAACGCTACGGGAAGTTCTCACGACATCTGATGAAGGTCAGTTCACTGCTAATCTCTCTTACCTCCGACGCTAAACCCTGGTGGTGGTCAGTTCACTGCTAATCTCTCTTACCTCCGACGCTAAACCCTGATGGGGGTCAGTTCACTGCTAATCTCTCTTACCTCCGACGCTAAACCCTGATGGGGGTCAGTTCACTGCTAATCTCTCTTACCTCCGACGCTAAACCCTGGTGGTGGTCAGTTCACTGCTAATCTCTCTTACCTCCGACGCTAAACCCTGATGGTGGTCAGTTAGCCCTGATGGGGGTCAGTTAGCCCTGATGGTGGTCAGTTAGCCCTGATGGTGGTGGTCAGTTAACCCTGATGGTGGTCAGTTAGCCCTGATGGGGGTCAGTTAGCCCTGGTGGTGGTCAGTTAACCCTGATGGTGGTCAGTTAGCCCTGATGGTGGTCAGTTAGCCCTGATGGGGGTCAGTTAGCCCTGATGGTGGTCAGTTAACCCTGATGGTGGTCAGTTAGCCCTGATGGGGGTCAGTTAGCCCTGATGGTGGTCAGTTAGCCCTGATGGGGGTCAGTTAGCCCTGATGGTGGTCAGTTAGCCCTGATGGGGGTCAGTTAGCCCTGATGGGGGTCAGTTAGCCCCTGATGGTGGTCAGTTAGCCCTGATGGGGGTCAGTTAGCCCTGATGGTGGTCAGTTAGCCCTGATGGTGGTCAGTTAGCCCTGATGGTGGTCAGTTAGCCCTGATGGTGGTCAGTTAGCCCTGATGGGGGTCAGTTAGCCCTGATGGGGGTCAGTTAGCCCTGATGGGGTCAGTTAGCCCTGATGGTGGTCAGTTAACCCTGATGGTGGTCAGTTAACCCTGATGGTGGTCAGTTAGCCCTGATGGTGGTGGTCAGTTAACCCTGATGGTGGTGGTCAGTTAACCCTGATGGTGGTCAGTTAGCCCTGATGGTGGTCAGTTAGCCCTGATGGTGGTCAGTTAGCCCTGATGGGGGTCAGTTAGCCCTGATGGTGGTCAGTTAGCCCTGATGGTGGTCAGTTAGCCCTGATGGGGGGTCAGTTAGCCCTGATGGTAGTCAGTTAGCCCTGATGGTGGTCAGTTAACCCTGATGGGGGTCAGTTAGCCCTGATGGTGGTCAGTTAGCCCTGATGGGGGTCAGTTAGCCCTGATGGGGGTCAGTTAGCCCTGATGGTGGTCAGTTAGCCCTGATGGGGGTCAGTTAACCCTGATGGGGGTCAGTTAGCCCTGATGGTGGTCAGTTAACCCTGATGGTGGTCAGTTAGCCCTGATGGTGGTCAGTTAGCCCTGATGGTGGTCAGTTAGCCCTGATGGGGGTCAGTTAGCCCTGATGGGGGTCAGTTAACCCTGATGGTGGTCAGTTAGCCCTGATGGGGGTCAGTTAGCCCTGATGGTGGTCAGTTAGCCCTGATGGTGGTCAGTTAACCCTGATGGTGGTCAGTTAGCCCTGATGGTGGTCAGTTAACCCTGATGGTGGTCAGTTAGCCCTGATGGTGGTCAGTTAGCCCTGATGGTGGTGGTCAGTTAGCCCTGATGGTGGTCAGTTAGCCCTGATGGTGGTCAGTTAGCCCTGATGGGGGTCAGTTAGCCCTGGTGGTGGTCAGTTAACCCTGGTGGTGGTCAGTTAGCCCTGATGGGGGTGGCCAGTTAGCCCTGATGGTGGTCAGTTAACCCTGATGGGGGTCAGTTAACCCTGATGGTGGTCAGTTAGCCCTGATGGTGGTCAGTTAGCCCTGATGGGGGTCAGTTAGCCCTGATGGTGGTCAGTTAGCCCTGATGGTGGTCAGTTAGCCCTGATGGTGGTCAGTTAACCCTGATGGTGGTCAGTTAGCCCTGATGGGGGTCAGTTAGCCCTGATGGTGGTCAGTTAGCCCTGATGGTGGTCAGTTAGCCCTGATGGTGGTCAGTTAACCCTGATGGTGGTCAGTTAACAGCTGACTCATTAGGGTTTATTTTTATTTATTTATTTAACCTTTATTTAACCAATCAGTCTCCAGATCCTTCATCAGTGATTTAAAAACACCAATCGGGACCAAGTTCTTCCAGTTTAACAGTATTTTGTAAGGCGTTTCCAAGGCGATGGCGCAGGGTACATAAAAGCCCTTTTATACCCAAATTCAGTTCGGACATTTGGAACAGTTAGCAGGATAAAGTCCAGCGAACGAAGAGACGACCCACCACATTACTGAACAATAAAAAAAATATGAATCTATTATATAAATGTGTAAGTGATGTATTCAGCGCATTCGGAAAGTATTCAGACACCTTTTCCCACATTTTGTTACGTTACAACCTTATTCTAAAATTTATTAAATCGTTTTTTTCCCTCCTCATCAATACCACATAATGACAAAGCAAAAACAGTTTTTTAGAAATTCGTGCAAATATATTAAAAATTAAAAATGTCAATGTCACATTTAAATAAGTATTCAGACCTTTTACTCTGTACTTTGTTGAAGCAGCTTTGGCAGCGATTACAGCCTCGAGTCTTCTTGGGTGTGACGCTACAAGCTCGGCACACCTGTATTTGGGGAGTTTCTCCCATTCTTCTCTGCAGATCCTCTGCAGCTCTGTCAGGTTGGATTTGGAGCGTCACTGCACAGCTATTTTCAGGTCTATCCAGAGATGTTCGATCGGGTTCAAGTCCGGGCTCTGGCTGGGCCCACTCAAGGACATTCAGAGACTTGTCCTGAAGCCACTCCTGCGTTGTCTTGGCTGTGTGCTTAGGGTCGTTGTCCTGTTGGAAGGTGAACCTTCGCCCCAGTCTGAGGTCCTGGATCAGGTTTTCAGCAAGGATTTCTCGGTACTTTGCTCCGTTCATCTTTCCCTCGATCCTGACTAGTCTCCCAGTCCCTGCCGCTGAAAAACATCCCCGCAGCATGATGCTGCCACCACCATGCTTCACCGTAGGGGATGGTGCCAGGTTTCCTCCAGATATGAAGCTTGGCATTCAGCCAAAATAGTTCAATCTTGGTTTCATCAGACCAGAGAATCTTGTTTCTCATGGTCTGAGAGTCTTTAGGTGCCTTTTGGCAAACTCCAAGTGGGCTGTCATGTGCCTTTTACTGAGGAGTGGCTTCCGTCTGGCCACTCTACCATAAAGGCCTGATTAGTGCAGTGCTGCAGAGATGGTTGTCCTTCTGGAAGGTTCTCCCATCTCCACAGAGGAACTCTGGAGCTCTGTTAGAGTGACCATCGGGTTCTTGGTCACCTCCCTGACCAAGGCCCTTCTCCCCGATTGCTCAGTTTGGCCGGGCGGCCAGCTCTAGGAAGAGTCTTGGTGGTTCCAAACTTCTTCCATTTAAGAACGATGGAGGCCACTGTGTTCTTGGGGACCTTCAATGCTGCAGAAATGTTTTGGTACCCTTCCCCAGATCTGTGCCTCGACACAATCCTGTCTCTGAGCTCTACGGACAATTCCTTCGACCTCATGGCTTGGTTTTTGCTCTGACATGCACTGTAAACTGTGGGACCTTATATAAACAGGTGTGTGCCTTTCCAAATCATGTCCAATCAATTGAATTTACCACAGGTGGACTCCAATCAAGTTGTAGAAACATCTCAAGGATGATCAATGGAAACAGGATGCACCTGAGCTCCATTTCGAGTCTCATAGCGAAGGGTCTGAATACTTATGTAAATAAGGTTTTACTGTTTTTTATTTGTAATACATTTGAAAACATTTCTAAAAACCTCTATCAACTGGTACCTTTGTCATTATGGGGTATTGTGTGTAGATTGATGGGAGGAAAAAGAATATTTGATCAATCTTAAAATAAGGCTGTAACGTAACAAAATGTGAATACTTTCTGAATGCACTGTGTATTTGGGTTAGGGGTTAGGGTTGGGGTTAAGGGTTAGGGGGTTAGGGTTAGGGGTTAAGGGTTAGGGGTTAGGGTTAGGGGTTAGGGTTAGGGGTTGAGGGGTAGGGGTTAGGGGTTAGGGGTTAGGGGTTAGGGGTTAGGGTTAGGGGTTAAGGGTTAGGGGTTAGGGTTAGGGTTAGGGTTAGGGTTAGGGTTAGGGTTAAGGGTTAGGGTTAGGAGTTAGGGTTGGGGGTTAGGGTTAGGGGTTAGGGGTTAGGGTTAGGGGTTAGGTTAGGGTTAGAGTTAGGGTTAGGGGTTAGGGTTAGGGGTTAGGGTTAGGGGTTGGGGTTAGGGGTTTAGGGTTAGGGTTAAGGGTTAGGGTTAGGGGTTGGGGTTAGGGGTTAGGGTTAGGGGTTAGGCTTAGGGGTTAGAGTTAGGGGTTAGGGGTTAGGGGTTAGGTTTAATAAAGGTGGTTTGTTTGTTTGTCAAGGTGAAGCTCCAGAAGTACACCAAGTTCCTGTTTGTCAGAGATCCGTTCGTCCGCCTCATCTCGGCGTATCGGAACAAGTTCGAGCAGCCCAACGAGGAGTTCTACCGCCGATTCGCTCTGCCCATGCTCCGTCGCTACGGTAACCACTCTGAACCTCCCGCGGCAGCGGGCGATGCGTTTCCTGCGGGAATCCGCCCTTCCTTCTCAGAGTTTGTCCAATACCTACTGGACCCCCAGACGGAGAGCGAAGCCCCTTTCAACGAGCACTGGAGACAGGTCTACCGGCTCTGCCACCCCTGTCAAATACAGGTAATATATAACAACAATACTACATTTATTTATCCAATGTCTAAGAAGAAGAAGTGTTTTGGCAGAAGTAAACAACCAAGATCCACCTTCTGGTGGAAGAAGAGTGAACTCTTGTCATCTAACTAATGTGGAGCCCAACGTTCTGCATTTATTAGACCAGCAAACATCAGTCCCCACTACTTTACAAATAACATGGATTATACTATTCTACCAGTCTGGAATAGGGGGACAGGTCCATAAAACAGGACTGATTGGTCCTGGTCCTCAATAACATGGATTATACTATTCTACCAGTCTGCAATAGGGGGACAGGTCCATAAGACAGGACTGATTGGTCCTCAATAACATGGATTATACTATTCTACCAGTCTGGAATAGGGGGACAGGTCCATAAGACAGGACTGATTGGTCCTCAATAACATGGATTATACTATTCTACCAGTCTGCAATAGGGGGACAGGTCCATAAGACAGGACTGATTGGTCCTCAATAACATGGATTATACTATTCTACCAGTCTGCAATAGGGGGACAGGTCCATAAAACAGGACTGATTGGTCCTGGTCCTCAATAACATGGATTATACTATTCTACCAGTCTGGAATAGGGGGACAGGTCGATAAGACAGGACTGATTGGTCCTCAATAACATGGATTATACTATTCTACCAGTCTGGAATAGGGGGACAGGTCCATAAGACAGGACTGATTGGTCCTCAATAACATGGATTATACTATTCTACCAGTCTGCAATAGGGGGACAGGTCCATAAGACAGGACTGATTGGTCCTGGTCCTCAATAATGTAATGTATACAAAAGACAAGCCTTTTCATCTACTAGACTAGAATATAAGGGAAGACAAGTCTTTTCATCTACTAGAATATAAGGGAAGACAAGCCTTTTCATCTACTAGAATATAAGGGAAGACCAGCCTTTTCATCTACTAGAATATAAGGGAAGACAAGCCTTTTCATCTACTAGACTAGACTATAAGGGAAGACCAGCCTTTTCATCTACTAGACTAGAATATAAGGGAAGACAAGCCTTTTCATCTACTAGACTAGAATATAAGGGAAGACAAGCCTTTTCATCTACTAGAATATAAGGGAAGACAAGCCTTTTCATCTACTAGACTAGAATATAAGGGAAGACAAGCCTTTTCATCTACTAGAATATAAGGGAAGACAAGCCTTTTCATCTACTAGAATATAAGGGAAGACAAGCCTTTTCATCTACTAGACTAGAATATAAGGGAAGACAAGCCTTTTCATCTACTAGACTAGAATATAAGGGAAGACAAGCCTTTTCATCTACTAGAATATAAGGGAAGACAAGCCTTTTCATCTACTAGACTAGAATATAAGGGAAGACAAGCCTTTTCATCTACTAGACTAGAATATAAGGGAAGACAAGCCTTTTCATCTACTAGAATATAAGGGAAGACAAGCCTTTTCATCTACTAGACTAGAATATAAGGGAAGACAAGCCTTTTCATCTACTAGACTAGAATATAAGGGAAGACAAGCCTTTTCATCTACTAGAATATAAGGGAAGACAAGCCTTTTCATCTACTAGAATATAAGGGAAGACCAGCCTTTTCATCTACTAGAATATAAGGGAAGACCAGCCTTTTCATCTACTAGACTAGAATATAAGGGAAGACAAGCCTTTTCATCTACTAGACTAGAATATAAGGGAAGACAAGCCTTTTCATCTACTAGAATATAAGGGAAGACAAGCCTTTTCATCTACTAGAATATAAGGGAAGACCAGCCTTTTCATCTACTAGAATATAAGGGAAGACAAGCCTTTTCATCTACTAGACTAGAATATAAGGGAAGACAAGCCTTTTCATCTACTAGAATATAAGGGAAGACAAGCCTTTTCATCTACTAGAATATAAGGGAAGACCAGCCTTTTCATCTACTAGAATATAAGGGAAGACAAGCCTTTTCATCTACTAGACTAGAATATAAGGGAAGACAAGCCTTTTCATCTACTAGAATATAAGGGAAGACCAGCCTTTTCATCTACTAGAATATAAGGGAAGACAAGCCTTTTCATCTACTAGAATATAAGGGAAGACCAGCCTTTTCATCTACTAGAATATAAGGGAAGACAAGCCTTTTCATCTACTAGACTAGAATATAAGGGAAGACAAGCCTTTTCATCTACTAGAATATAAGGGAAGACAAGCCTTTTCATCTACTAGACTAGAATATAAGGGAAGACCAGCCTTTTCATCTACTAGACTAGAATATAAGGGAAGACAAGCCTTTTCATCTACTAGAATATAAGGGAAGACAAGCCTTTTCATCTACTAGACTAGAATATAAGGGAAGACCAGCCTTTTCATCTACTAGACTAGAATATAAGGGAAGACAAGCCTTTTCATCTACTAGACTAGAATATAAGGGAAGACCAGCCTTTTCATCTACTAGAATATAAGGGAAGACCAGCCTTTTCATCTACTAGAATATAAGGGAAGACAAGCCTTTTCATCTACTAGACTAGAATATAAGGGAAGACAAGCCTTTTCATCTACTAGACTAGAATATAAGGGAAGACAAGCCTTTTCATCTACTAGAATATAAGGGAAGACAAGCCTTTTCATCTACTAGACTAGAATATAAGGGAAGACAAGCCTTTTCATCTACTAGAATATAAGGGAAGACAAGCCTTTTCATCTACTAGAATATAAGGGAAGACAAGCCTTTTCATCTACTAGACTATAAGGGAAGACAAGCCTTTTCATCTACTAGAATATAAGGGAAGACCAGCCTTTTCATCTACTAGAATATAAGGGAAGACCAGCCTTTTCATCTACTAGACTAGAATATAAGGGAAGACAAGCCTTTTCATCTACTAGAATATAAGGGAAGACAAGCCTTTTCATCTACTAGACTATAAGGGAAGACAAGCCTTTTCATCTACTAGAATATAAGGGAAGACCAGCCTTTTCATCTACTAGAATATAAGGGAAGACCAGCCTTTTCATCTACTAGACTAGAATATAAGGGAAGACAAGCCTTTTCATCTACTAGACTAGAATATAAGGGAAGACAAGCCTTTTCATCTACTAGACTAGAATATAAGGGAAGACCAGCCTTTTCATCTACTAGAATATAAGGGAAGACCAGCCTTTTCATCTACTAGACTAGAATATAAGGGAAGACCAGCCTTTTCATCTACTAGACTAGAATATAACTGGGTTGGTAGTCAGGCTGCTCTGCAAAACTGTCTCGGCCAAATCATATGTTACAGACAGGTTAACTTTCTCTCTGCCCCCCCCCCTCTCCCCTGCCCTCCCCTCTCTCCCCTGCCCCCCTCTCCCCTCTCTCCCCTGCCCTGCCCTCCCCTCTTCCCTGTCCCCCTCCTCTCCCCCTCTCTCCCCCCCTCCCCTCTCCCCTCTCTCCCCTGCCCCCCTCGACCCCCGTCCCACCCCCTCCCCTGCCCCCTCTCCCCCTCTCCCCCCTACCCTTCCCCCCTCTCTCCGTCCCCCCCTCTCTCCCCTTCTCCGTCCCCCCTCTCTCCCATCTCCTCTCCCCCCCTCCTCTCCCCTCTCTCCCCCTCCTCTCCCTCTCCCCCCTCTCTCCCCCTCCTCTCCCCTCTCTCCGTCCCCCCTCTCTCCCCCTCTCTCCCCCTCTCTCCCCTTCTCCGTCCCCCCTCTCTCCCCTCTCCTCTCCCCCTCCTCTCCCCCTCCTCTCCCCTCTCTCCCCCCCTCTCTGCCCCCCCTCTCCCCCCCCCAGTATGACTTTGTGGGTCAGCTGGAGACGGTGGAGGAGGATGCTGAACAGCTGCTGAGGGTTTTGAAGGTGGACAACGTGGTGGACTTCCCCTCCTCTCCCAGGAACCAGACGACCAGCAGCTGGCAGGAGGACTGGTTCAGCAGGGTGCCCCTAGTGGCCAGGAGGAATCTCTACAGGCTGTATGAACCGGACTTCAGACTGTTTGGTTACTCCAGACCAGACGCGCTGCTAGACTGACCGACTCCAACTACGCTCTTTAGAGAAAAAGTATTTTCTTGTCCCCATCGGAGAACCCCCTTTTTTGGTGGTGAACAAGGTTCTACTTAGAACCTTTTTAGTGATGAAACTGGTTCCACGTAGAACCTTGTATTAATTAAAGTGGAACACTTGGAACCAAAAATAGCTATTGTCACGTGGGTTCTCCTATGGGGAAAATTGGGTAGTACATTATTTTCTAAGACCAGCCAGACCAGAGTGCTGGACCTTCTGCTCCGGTTCTGGACTCAGCAGGTCCAGAACAGAGGAACGTTAAGAGTTAGGTTACACTTCCTTTGGAGAAGAGTTTGGACTCCTGACTGCTGGAACCCTGGTGGAACCCTGGTGTCATGTCGTCATGGGAACCCTGGTGTCTGTCATCATGGAACCCTGGTGTCTGTCATGTCGTCGTGGGAACCCTGGTGTCTGTCATGTCGTCATGGGAACCCTGGTGTCTGTCATGTCGTCATGGGAACCCTGGTGTCTGTCATCATGGAACCCTGGTGTCTGTCATGTTGTCATGGGAACCCTGGTGTCTGTCATGTCGTCATGGGAACCCTGGTGTCTGTCATCATGGAACCCTGGTGTCTGTCATGTCGTCATGGGAACCCTGGTGTCTGTCATGTCGTCATGGGAACCCTGGTGTCTTTCATGTCGTCATGGGAACCCTGGTGTCTGTCATGTCGTCATGGGAACCCTGGTGTCTTTCATGTCGTCATGGGAACCCTGGTGTCTGTCATGTCGTCATGGGAACCCTGGTGTCTGTCATGTCGTCATGGAAACCCTGGTGTCTGTCATGTCGTCATGGGAACCCTGGTGTGTGTCATGTCGTCATGGGAACCCTGGTGTCTGTCATGTCGTCATGGGAACCCTGGTGTCTGTCATGTCGTCATGGGAACCCTGGTGTCTGTCATGTCGTCATGGGAACCCTGGTCACTACTGATCGTCCTATGAGGAGTCCTGGTCACTACTGATCGTCCTATGAGGAGCCCTGGTCACTGGGTTAGGGGTAGACAGGGGGTTAGAGGGGTAGACAGGGGGTTAGGGGGTTAGACAGGGGGATAGAGGGTTAGACAGGGGGATAGAGGGTTAGACAGGGGGATAGAGGGTTAGACAGGGGGATAGAGGGTTAGACAGGGGGTTAGGGGGTTAGACAGGGGGATAGAGGGTTAGACAGGGGTTAGACAGGGGGTTAGGGGGGTTAGACAGGGGGTTAGAGGGTTAGACAGGGGGGTTAGACAGGGGATAGAGGGTTAGACAGGGGGTTAGAGGGTTAGACAGGGGATAGAGGGTTGGACAGGGGATAGAGGGTTAGACAGGGGGTTGGACAGGGGGATAGAGGGTTAGACAGGGGTTAGAGGGTTAGACAGGGGTTAGAGGGGTAGACAGGGGGATAGAGGGTTAGACAGGGGGGTTAGACAGGGGGATAGAGGGTTAGACAGGGGGTTAGAGGGTTAGACAGGGGGATAGACAGGGGTTAGAGGGTTAGACAGGGGGTTAGAGGGGTAGACAGGGGGATAGACAGGGGGTTAGACAGGGGGTTAGAGGGGTAGACAGGGGGATAGAGGGTTAGACAGGGGGTTAGAGGGTTAGACAGGGGATAGAGGGTTAGACAGGGGGATAGAGGGTTAGACAGGGGGTTAGACAGGGGTTAGAGGGTTAGACAGGGGGATAGAGGGTTAGACAGGGGGTTAGAGGGTTAGACAGGGGGATAGAGGGTTAGACAGGGGGATAGAGGGTTAGGGGTAGACAGGGGATAGAGGGTTAGACAGGGGGTTAGAGGGTTAGACAGGGGGATAGAGGGTTAGACAGGGGGGATAGAGGGTTAGACAGGGGGTTAGAGGGTTAGACAGGGGGATAGAGGGGGTAGACAGGGGGTTAGACAGGGGATAGAGGGTTAGACAGGGGGTTAGAGGGTTAGACAGGGGGTTAGGGGGTAGACAGGGGATAGAGGGGTTAGACAGGGGGATAGAGGGTTAGACAGGGGGTTAGACAGGGGGATAGAGGGTTAGACAGGGGGATAGAGGGTTAGACAGGGGGTTAGACAGGGGGATAGAGGGTTAGGGGTAGACAGGGGATAGAGGGTTAGGGGTAGACAGGGGATAGAGGGTTAGAGAGAGGGGGATAGAGGGTTAGGGGTAGACAGGGGGGATAGGGGGGTAGGGGTAGACAGGGGGATAGAGGGTTAGGGGTAGACAGGGGATAGGGGTAGGGGTAGACAGGGGATAGAGGGTTAGGGGTAGACAGGGGGATAGGGGGTTAGGGGTAGACAGGGGGATAGGGGTTAGGGGTAGACAGGGGATAGAGGGTTAGGGGTAGACAGGGGATAGAGGGTTAGGGGTAGACAGGGGATAGGGGTAGGGGTAGACAGGGGATAGAGGGTTAGGGGTAGACAGGGGGATAGAGGGTTAGGGGTAGACAGGGGATAGGGGGTTAGGGGTAGACAGGGGGATAGAGGGGTAGACAGGGGGATAGGGGGTTAGGGGTAGACAGGGGGATAGAGGGTTAGGGGTAGAGAGGGGGATAGGGGGTAGGGGTAGAGAGGGGGATAGGGGGTTAGGGGTAGACAGGGGATAGAGGGGTAGACAGGGGATAGGGGTTAGGGGTAGACAGGGGGATAGGGGGTTAGGGGTAGACAGGGGGATAGAGGGGTAGACAGGGGGATAGAGGGTTAGGGGTAGACAGGGGATAGGGGTAGGGGTAGACAGGGGGATAGAGGGTTAGGGGTAGACAGGGGGATAGAGGGTTAGGGGTAGACAGGGGATAGAGGGGTAGACAGGGGATAGGGGGATAGAGGGGTAGACAGGGGGATAGGGGGTTAGGGGTAGACAGGGGATAGAGGGGTAGGGGTAGACAGGGGATAGAGGGTTAGGGGTAGACAGGGGATAGAGGGTTAGGGGTAGACAGGGGGATAGAGGGGTAGACAGGGGATAGGGGGATAGAGGGGTAGACAGGGGGATAGGGGGTAGGGGTAGACAGGGGGATAGAGGGTTAGGGGTAGACAGGGGATAGAGGGGTAGGGGTAGACAGGGGATAGAGGGTTAGGGGTAGACAGGGGGATAGAGGGTTAGGGGTAGACAGGGGGATAGAGGGGTAGACAGGGGGATAGAGGGGTTAGGGGTAGACAGGGGGATAGAGGGTTAGGGGGTAGACAGGGGATAGAGGGTTAGGGGTAGACAGGGGATAGGGGGTTAGAGGGTTAGACAGGGGGATAGAGGGTTAGACAGGGGGATAGAGGGGTAGACAGGGGGATAGGGGTTAGGGGTAGACAGGGGATAGAGGGTTAGGGGTAGAGAGGGGGATAGAGGGTTAGGGGTAGACAGGGGATAGAGGGTTAGGGGTAGACAGGGGATAGAGGGGTAGACAGGGGATAGGGGGTTAGGGGTAGACAGGGGGATAGAGGGTTAGGGGTAGACAGGGGATAGAGGGTTAGGGGTAGACAGGGGATAGAGGGGTAGACAGGGGGATAGGGGGTTAGGGGTAGACAGGGGGATAGGGGGTTAGGGGTAGACAGGGGGATAGAGGGTTAGGGGTAGAGAGTACCTAACTCTAACCTTTGGTTGGAATGAAAATGAAAAGTTTACACAGCAAAGTATTTTTGTAAATAATCATTTTTTAACTCGTTTTTCAAATATATTTGAGGTCTTAAAGGGATGACCTGTCTGTCGGTCTTAAAGGGATGACCTGTCTGTCGGTCTTAAAGGGATGACCTGTCTGTCGGTCTTAAAGGGATGACCTGCCCGTCGGTCTTAAAGGGGATGACCTGCCCGTCGGTCTTAAAGGGATGACCTGCCCGTCGGTCTTAAAGGGATGACCTGCCCGTCGGTCTTAAAGGGATGACCTGTCTGTCGGTCTTAAAGGGATGACCTGCCTGTCGGTCTTAAAGGGATGACCTGCCTGTCGGTCTTAAAGGGATGACCTGTCTGTCGGTCTTAAAGGGATGACCTGTCTGTCGGTCTTAAAGGGATGACCTGCCTGTCGGTCTTAAAGGGATGACCTGCCCGTCAGTCTTAAAGGGATGACCTGTCTGTCGGTCTTAAAGGGATGACCTGTCTGTCGGTCTTAAAGGGATGACCTGCCTGTCGGTCTTAAAGGGATGACCTGCCCGTCAGTCTTAAAGGGATGACCTGTCTGTCGGTCTTAAAGGGATGACCTGTCTGTCGGTCTTACAGGGTTGACCTTTATTGTCTGTCTTTTACGGGGTGAACTGTGTGTAGGTCTTAAAGGGATGACCTATCTATCGGCCTTAAAGGGATGGTGTCAGTGTTTTATGTACCTTGCTGATGCTATGTAATAGGGTTGTATAGGGTTGTGCACAATGATAGTCTGTGTTTACTGTGAACTGTTGTCTGTTATTTCATGATAATGATCTGTGCCACAAACCTCGTCATTCACAGAGTAGAATCTACATGTTGGGTTAGAGTGTTTCCATCTGACAGTACATCAACAGGAAGGAAACAGAATTCCCTGTTGTTCTAGAATCCCTCAGAGCAGAATCAGCATGTTGTTCTAGAATCCCTCAGAGCAGAATCATCATGTTGTTCTAGAATCCCTCAGAGCAGAATCATCATGTTGTTCTAGAATCCCTCAGAGCAGAATCATCATGTTGTTCTAGAATCCCTCAGAGCAGAATCAGCATGTTGTTCTAGAATCCCTCAGAGCAGAATCATCATGTTGTTCTAGAATCCCTCAGAGCAGAATCATCATGTTGTTCTAGAATCCCTCAGAGCAGAATCATCATGTTGTTCTAGAATCCCCTCAGAGCAGAATCATCATGTTGTTCTAGAATCCCTCAGAGCAGAATCATCATGTTGTTCTAGAATCCCTCAGAGCAGAATCATCATGTTGTTCTAGAATCCCTCAGAGCAGAATCATCATGTTGTTCTAGAATCCCTCAGAGCAGAATCATCATGTTGTTCTAGAATCCCTCAGAGCAGAATCATCATGTTGTTCTAGAATCCTTCAGAGCAGAATCATCATGTTGTTCTAGAATCCCTCAGAGCAGAATCATCCTGTTGTTCTAGAATCCCTCAGAGCAGAATCATCATGTTGTTCTAGAATCCCTCAGAGCAGAATCATCATGTTGTTCTAGAATCCCTCAGAGCAGAATCAGCATGTTCTAGAATCCCTCAGAGCAGAATCAGCATGTTTCTCTTCTATACAGAATGACTAACATTATTCTGATGTGGGTCCATGTCTTGATTTCACTAGTTTTATTGTATTTCAGAATGATGTATGTTTCATAAGGATATCATGTGAGAAATATAAACTAAGGCATGAACCAAGTCTGCTGCTGAGTTCTCCCCCTCCCCCCTGACCCCTGACCCCTGACCCTGACTTGTTAAAGCCAGAACCACATATGGATCCTTCGGTGTTAGACTGGTGGTGATTGGGTCCATCCCTTAATCCAACACACACACTTTTACCCTCATCATATGCTGCTGTTACTCTGATCTTGGTTTGTTTTTTAACTTTATGTAGAGATTTTCAGATATAACGACAAAAACAGGACAACCCCAGCCCCTCATTCTCCCCTCCATCCATCCCCTCCACACCACCCACCATCTATAGTACAACCCCAGCCCCTCATTCTCCCCTCCATCCATCCCCTCCCTCCCTCCACACCACCCACCATCTATAGTACAACCCCAGCCCCTCATTCTCCCCTCCATCCATCCCCTCCTCCCCTCCACACCACCCACCATCTATAGTACAACCCCAGCCCCTCATTCTCCCCTCCATCCATCCCCTCCCTCCACACCACCCACCATCTATAGTACAACCCCAGCCCCTCATTCTCCCCTCCATCCATCCCCTCCCTCCACACCACCCACCATCTATAGTACAACCCCAGCCCCCTCATTCTCCCCTCCATCCATCCCTCCCTCCCTCCACACCACCCACCATCTATAGTACAACCCCAGCCCCTCATTCTCCCCTCCATCCATCCCCTCCCTCCACACCACCCACCATCTATAGTACAACCCCAGCCCCTCATTCTCCCCTCCATCCATCCCCTCCCTCCACACCACCCACCATCTATAGTACAACCCCAGCCCCTCATTCTCCCCTCCATCCATCCCCTCCCTCCCTCCACACCACCCACCATCTATAGTACAACCCCAGCCCCTCATTCTCCCCTCCATCCATCCCCTCCCTCCCTCCACACCACCCACCATCTATAGTACAACCCCAGCCCCTCATTCTCCCCTCCATCCATCCCCTCCACACCACCCACCATCTATAGTACAACCCCAGCCCCTCATTCTCCCCTCCATCCATCCCCTCCTCCACACCACCCACCATCTATAGTACAACCCCAGCCCCTCATTCTCCCCTCCATCCATCCCCTCCCTCCACTCCACCCACCATCTATAGTACAACCCCAGCCCCTCATTCTCCCCTCCATCCATCCCCTCCCTCCCTCCACACCACCCACCATCTATAGTACAACCCCAGCCCCTCATTCTCCCCTCCATCCATCCCCTCCTCCCCTCCACACCACCCACCATCTATAGTACAACCCCAGCCCCTCATTCTCCCCTCCATCCATCCCCTCCCTCCCTCCACACCACCCACCATCTATAGTACAACCCCAGCCCCTCATTCTCCCCTCCATCCATCCCCTCCCTCCCTCCACACCACCCACCATCTATAGTACAACCCCAGCCCCTCATTCTCCCCTCCATCCATCCCCTCCCTCCCTCCACACCACCCACCATCTATAGTACAACCCCAGCCCCTCATTCTCCCCTCCATCCATCCCCTCCACACCACCCACCATCTATAGTACAACCCCAGCCCCTCATTCTCCCCTCCATCCATCCCCTCCACACCACCCACCATCTATAGTACAACCCCAGCCCCTCATTCTCCCCTCCATCCATCCCCTTCCTCCACACCACCCACCATCTATAGTACAACCCCAGCCCCTCATTCTCCCCTCCATCCATCCCCTCCACACCACCCACCATCTATAGTACAACCCCAGCCCCTCATTCTCCCCTCCATCCATCCCCTCCCTCCACACCACCCACCATCTATAGTACAACCCCAGCCCCTCATTCTCCCCTCCATCCATCCCCTCCCTCCACACCACCCACCATCTATAGTACAACCCCAGCCCCTCATTCTCCCCTCCATCCCTCCCTCCTCCCTCCACACCACCCACCATCTATAGTACAACCCCAGCCCCTCATTCTCCCCTCCATCCATCCCTCCCCTCCCTCCACACCACCCACCATCTATAGTACAACCCCAGCCCCTCATTCTCCCCTCCATCCATCCCCTCCACACCACCCACCATCTATAGTACAACCCCAGCCCCTCATTCTCCCCTCCATCCATCCCCTCCCTCCACACCACCCACCATCTATAGTACAACCCCAGCCCCTCATTCTCCCCTCCATCCCCTCCCTCCCTCCACACCACCCACCATCTATAGTACAACCCCAGCCCCTCATTCTCCCCTATTCCAGGACCCTATTCCACACGCAACAGATCCCCTCCATGGAAGGACCCTATTCCACACGCAACAGATCCCCTCCATGGAAGGACCCTATTCCACATGCAACAGAGCTGATCCCCTCCATGGAAGGACCCTATTCCACACGCAACAGATCCCCCTTCATGGAAGGACCCTATTCCACATGCAACAGATGCCCTCCATGGAAGGACCCTATTCCACATGCAACAGATCCCCTCCATGGAAGGACCCTATTCCACACGCAACAGATCTGATCCCCTCCATGGAAGGACCCTATTCCACACGCAACAGATCCCCTCCATGGAAGGACCCTATTCCACACGCAACAGATCCCCTCCATGGAAGGACCCTATTCCACACGCAACAGATCCCCTCCATGGAAGGACCCTATTCCACACGCAACAGATCCCCTCCATGGAAGGACCCTATTCCACACGCAACAGATCCCCTCCATGGAAGGACCCTATTCCACACGCAACAGATCCCCTCCATGGAAGGACCCTATTCCACACGCAACAGATCCCCTCCATGGAAGGACCCTATTCCACACGCAACAGATCTGATCCCCCTCCATTGAAGGACCCTATTCCACACGCAACAGATCCCCTCCATGGAAGGACCCTATTCCACACGCAACAGATCCCCTCCATGGAAGGACCCTATTCCACATGCAACAGATCCCCTCCATGGAAGGACCCTATTCCACACGCAGCAGATCCCCTCCATGGAAGGACCCTATTCCACATGCAACAGATCCCCTCCATGGAAGGACCCTATTCCACATGCAACAGATCTGATCCCCTCCATGGAAGGACCCTATTCCACAAGCAACAGATCCCCTCCATGGAAGGACCCTATTCCACACGCAACAGATCCCCTCCATGGAAGGACCCTATTCCACATGCAACAGATCCCCTATTCCAGGACCCTATTCCACAAGCAACAGATCCCCTCCATGGAAGGACCCTATTCCACACGCAACAGATCCCCTCCATGGAAGGACCCTATTCCACAAGCAACAGATCCCCTCCATGGAAGGACCCTATTCCACACGCAACAGATCCCCTCCATGGAAGGACCCTATTCCACACGCAACAGATCCCCTCCATGGAAGGACCCTATTCCACACGCAACAGATCCCCTCCATGGAAGGACCCTATTCCACACGCAACAGATCCCCTCCATGGAAGGACCCTATTCCACACGCAACAGATCCCCTCCATGGAAGGACCCTATTCCACACGCAACAGATCCCCTCCATGGAAGGACCCTATTCCACAAGCAACAGATCCCCTCCATGGAAGGACCCTATTCCACACGCAACAGATCCCCTCCATGGAAGGACCCTATTCCACATGCAACAGATCCCCTCCATGGAAGGACCCTATTCCACACGCAACAGATCCCCTCCATGGAAGGACCCTATTCCACACGCAACAGATCCCCTCCATGGAAGGACCCTATTCCACAAGCAACAGATCCCCTCCATGGAAGGACCCTATTCCACACGCAACAGATCCCCTCCATGGAAGGACCCTATTCCACACGCAACAGATCCCCTCCATGGAAGGACCCTATTCCACACGCAACAGATCCCCTCCATGGAAGGACCCTATTCCACACGCAACAGATCTGATCCATGGAAAAGAGTAAATTCTCATATTTCAGAGTCCCATCTTTATGAGATTCTGTCTCTGCATAATGTATAGAGTCCCCTCCCTCTCTATCATAATACCTGGATCGTTCTTCACCATTATCTCTCCATATCAGTTCTTGCTTGGTTTGTTGTAACAGTATTTTTATTGGGAGTTTCACAATTTTCACCCCATATTAAGAGATACAACGACAAGGCAAAAATAAAACCAGCCCTCACTTACACATATCCGTATGCTTGCACGCACACACACACACACACACACACACACACACACCATTTCTCTCCCGCTCAGCGCTTCTCTCACCCCATCCCCCCCTCTCATTGCAAAAAAAAATTAAATAAATAAAAAATAAAAGCTCAGTTTAAACCATGAAATCGTGTTCTCCACACGGACCGTCCAGTGTCATTCTATAAATACATAGATCACCGTTCTAAGAGAGAATCCCCGCAGCGTTATATAGCTGATACTTCAGGTTCTAGGTAATGTAAGTAAAGGTTCCCAATACTCTGTAGAACTGATCTGTCTTAGAATGCAATGTACATGTACAGATATTCCAGCGGCGCCCATTTCAAACAGTATCTCTCATGCCAATCTTTAATAGAAGGATCTTTATCACTAATCCACTGTAAAAGGATGTGTTTCCCCCCCTCCCTCCCTGCGAAGGTGAGGATGTTGTAAAGCCTCCTCTTATCCACAGAAGTTACATGCCTACTAGGGAGACCTAACAGTAGAGAAACTGGGTCCAATTCTAGATCGACCCGCTCTAGGATCTTTTCAATTTCTTTGCAGAACACCAGACCCAATATCTTTGTATTTTTTGGGGTACATGACCATAAACAATGTGTCAGGGTGTCTGAATCAGTTTTACATTTGAGACACTGAGGAGAAGAGGAAGAAGGGGCTAAAATGCATGTCTGCCATTTGGGGATATATGCAATCTGTGTATTACTCTTAATTGAATTGCTCGCGTACGATTACAGATAGATATTGTTCTCCCACATCTCTTCGTTCAATAGCAACAGACAGTTCTTTCTCCCACACTTGTTTCACCCTCTGTGTGTCACACAGCGGGAAAGGGACCTTATAAAGCATCATAAAACAGACTTACAGACGTTTTCCTTTGAGGGGGAAGAAAAAAAGCATTTTTTTCCAATGACAGACAGATCAGGGTTGCCACGTAAAGGTGGTGCTCTTCAGAATATAATGTCTTACTTGTAGGAAACGGGGAAAAAAAAGTCCTGCTTTTGGGAAGTTGATATTTCTCGACCATCTGCTCAAATGACAATAAAACATCTTATCAGCAAATAAGTCATTTAGTCTGCGTATGCTCTTATTAAGCCAAACGTTAAAGCCAGCATCCAGCAATCCTGGGGCGAAATCTGGGTTGTTAAGAATTGGGGTAAGAGCAGAGGTTAGTTTGGACCTTCCCAAGGAAACGATGAACTGACCTCCATACTTTGAGTGTGTTAAGTTGTTGCAGTGATATTTTACAGACTTGAAACTTGTGAAAAAAATAAAAGATCATGTAAAAGGGGTATTTTGAAAGAGAAGTCTCAATGTTTAACCAAAATAGAGGAGTCATCGTTTGTGATCCAGTCTGAGATATAACATAGGTGGGGACACCACTGATAGAACCTGATATTGGGCAGATCCAAGCCGCCCATAGAACTTGGCAACTGCAATATTGCCATCTTAAGTCTTGGCTTGCGTTTACTCCATTATAAAGGAACTTAGCCATCCATTTACATCCTTTATTACCTTATCGGAGAGTAATACTGGGATCATTTTTTAGATTGGGTAGAGTAGCCTAGGTAAAATGTTCATTTCCAAGAGGGATATTCTACCCAACCATGAAAATCGGACGAGAGTTCCAGCGCTCCAGATCTCCTGTCTTATTGTGTCGAAACAAAGGGAACAAAATTGTGCTTTATGTACATTTGTTTGGGGGATTTTAAGAGTTACAAATATACCCAGATATGTAAAACCTCAGACTATTTAAAAGGGAAGAGGGGGGGAGAAGTATTGGATACAGAGTGAAGCAGAATGAATATCAGGACATCATCAGCGTACGAAGCTTATTTTATGGTGAACATCGCCAATGTATTAATAATATCGAGCTGTGGGGAACAAAATGGCGCCCGTAGAGAGGAACACGGTGTTTTCAGCGAGCTCGCGCGTTATTCGTACATTTTATATTCTTACATTAATCTCCTAGCTTGAAAAAAAAAGTGGTAGAATTGGCTAAAATAAGTTACCCTACAATGAGTCTTGGCGACTATTTCTCAAAAAAAAAAAAAATCTCCGACGACATGCCCAACAGAACTACTAAGAAGTCGACCAAAACCGCCATCCCTTGTAGATGTGCAGGAGGAGCTAGCTAACGTTAGCGAAGCTAACAACATTGCGGATCCGGGCGCAACGGGACCTGGTGATTCAAAGGATAAGAACGGTCCTGGAAGCAATAGCAGGCCATTCAGCTGAACTGCAGAGGGTTGTCAAACGGGTCGATGAGGCGGAAGGAAGAATATTTCTACTGTGGAAACTTCAACTACATCCATGGACACTAAGACAAAAGCACTTGAGCTGTGCCTGGCAGTCAGGAGTCGCCAGAGCTGCCTGCACGAAAGGTTATTTTCCTGGTGCGCGAAAATGGCGGAGCACATTGACGACTTGGATAATCGAGGACGCAGATGCAATATCCGTGTTGTGGGACTCCCGGAAAAATTCTGAAGGGACACGTCCAGTAAAAATGTTTTGAGGAATGGATCCCTGGTTACCTACAAATGGACACTTAAGGCTGGTCGTGTGAAGCTGGACAGAGCACATCGCTCTCAAGCACCGATACCTGGTCCCAACCAGCGCCCACGACCAGTGGTTATAAAGCACCGATACCTGGTCCCAACCAGCGCCCACGACCAGTGGTTATAAAGCACCGATACCTGGTCCCAACCAGCGCCCACGACCAGTGGTTATAAAGCACCGATACCTGGTCCCAACCAGCGCCCACGACCAGTGGTTATAAAGCACCGATACCTGGTCCCAACCAGCGCCCACAGCCAGTGGTTATAAAGCACCGATACCTGGTCCCAACCAGCGCCCACGACCAGTGGTTATAAAGCACCGATACCTGGTCCCAACCAGCGCCCACGACCAGTGGTTATAAAGCACCGATACCTGGTCCCAACCCACGACCAGTGGTTATAAAGCACCGATACCTGGTCCCAACCAGCGCCCACGACCAGTGGTTATAAAGCACCGATACCTGGTCCCAACCAGCGCCCACGACCAGTGGTTATAAAGCACCGATACCTGGTCCCAACCCACGACCAGTGGTTATAAAGCACCGATACCTGGTCCCAACCAGCGCCCACGACCAGTGGTTATAAAGCACCGATACCTGGTCCCAACCAGCGCCCACGACCAGTGGTTATAAAGCACCGATACCTGGTCCCAACCAGCGCCCACGACCAGTGGTTATAAAGCACCGATACCTGGTCCCAACCAGCGCCCACGACCAGTGGTTATAAAGCACCGATACCTGGTCCCAACCAGCGCCCACGACCAGTGGTTATAAAGCACCGATACCTGGTCCCAACCAGCGCCCCACGACCAGTGGTTATAAAGCACCGATACCTGGTCCCAACCCACGACCAGTGGTTATAAAGCACCGATACCTGGTCCCAACCAGCGCCCACGACCAGTGGTTATAAAGCACCGATACCTGGTCCCAACCAGCGCCCCACGACCAGTGGTTATAAAGCACCGATACCTGGTCCCAACCCACGACCAGTGGTTATAAAGCACCGATACCTGGTCCCAACCAGCGCCCACGACCAGTGGTTATAAAGCACCGATACCTGGTCCCAACCAGCGCCCACGACCAGTGGTTATAAAGCACCGATACCTGGTCCCAACCAGCGCCCACGACCAGTGGTTATAAAGCACCGATACCTGGTCCCAACCAGCGCCCACGACCAGTGGTTATAAAGCACCGATACCTGGTCCCAACCAGCGCCCACGACCAGTGGTTATAAAGCACCGATACTTGGTCCCAACCAGCACCCACGACCAGTGGTTATAAAGCACCGATACCTGGTCCCAACCAGCGCCCACGGCCAGTGGTTATAAAGCACCGATACCTGGTCCCAACCAGCGCCCACGGCCAGTGGTTATAAAGCACCGATACCTGGTCCCAACCAGCGCCCACGACCAGTGGTTATAAAGCACCGATACCTGGTCCCAACCAGCGCCCACGACCAGTGGTTATAAAGCACCGATACCTGGTCCCAACCAGCGCCCACGGCCAGTGGTTATAAAGCACCGATACCTGGTCCCAACCAGCGCCCACGACCAGTGGTTATAAAGCACCGATACCTGGTCCCAACCAGCGCCCACGACCAGTGGTTATAAAGCACCGATACCTGGTCCCAACCAGCGCCCACGACCAGTGGTTATAAAGCACCGATACCTGGTCCCAACCAGCGCCCACGACCAGTGGTTATAAAGCACCGATACCTGGTCCCAACCAGCGCCCACGACCAGTGGTTATAAAGCACCGATACCTGGTCCCAACCAGCGCCCACGGCCAGTGGTTATAAAGCACCGATACCTGGTCCCAACCAGCGCCCACGGCCAGTGGTTATAAAGCACCGATACCTGGTCCCAACCAGCGCCCACGGCCAGTGGTTATAAAGCACCGATACCTGGTCCCAACCAGCGCCCACGGCCAGTGGTTATAAAGCACCGATACCTGGTCCCAACCAGCGCCCACGACCAGTGGTTATAAAGCACCGATACCTGGTCCCAACCAGCGCCCACGACCAGTGGTTATAAAGCACCGATACCTGGTCCCAACCAGCGCCCACGGCCAGTGGTTATAAAGCACCGATACCTGGTCCCAACCAGCGCCCACGACCAGTGGTTATAAAGCACCGATACCTGGTCCCAACCCACGACCAGTGGTTATAAAGCACCGATACCTGGTCCCAACCCACGACCAGTGGTTATAAAGCACCGATACCTGGTCCCAACCAGCGCCCACGACCAGTGGTTATAAAGCACCGATACCTGGTCCCAACCAGCACCCACGACCAGTGGTTATAAAGCACCGATACCTGGTCCCAACCAGCACCCATGACCAGTGGTTATAAAGCACCGATACCTGGTCCCAACCAGCACCCACGACCAGTGGTTATAAAGCACTGATACCTGGTCCCAACCAGCGCCCACGGCCAGTGGTTATAAAGCACCGATACCTGGTCCCAACCAGCGCCCACGGCCAGTGGTTATAAAGCACCGATACCTGGTCCCAACCAGCGCCCACGACCAGTGGTTATAAAGCACCGATACCTGGTCCCAACCAGCGCCCACGACCAGTGGTTATAAAGCACCGATACCTGGTCCCAACCCACGACCAGTGGTTATAAAGCACCCGATACCTGGTCCCAACCCACGACCAGTGGTTATAAAGCACCGATACCTGGTCCCAACCAGCGCCCACGACCAGTGGTTATAAAGCACCGATACCTGGTCCCAACCAGCGCCCACGACCAGTGGTTATAAAGCACCGATACCTGGTCCCAACCAGCGCCCACGACCAGTGGTTATAAAGCACCGATACCTGGTCCCAACCAGCGCCCACGACCAGTGGTTATAAAGCACCGATACCTGGTCCCAACCAGCACCCACGACCAGTGGTTATAAAGCACCGATACCTGGTCCCAAACAGCACCCACGACCAGTGGTTATAAAGCACCGATACCTGGTCCCAACCAGCACCCACGACCAGTGGTTATAAAGCACCGATACCTGGTCCCAACCAGCGCCCACGACCAGTGGTTATAAAGCACCGATACCTGGTCCCAACCAGCGCCCACGACCAGTGGTTATAAAGCACCGATACCTGGTCCCAACCAGCGCCCACGACCAGTGGTTATAAAGCACCGATACCTGGTCCCAACCAGCGCCCACGACCAGTGGTTATAAAGCACCGATACCTGGTCCCAACCCACGACCAGTGGTTATAAAGCACCGACACCTGGTCCCAACCAGCGCCCACGACCAGTGGTTATAAAGCACCGATACCTGGTCCCAACCAGCGCCCACGACCAGTGGTTATAAAGCACCGATACCTGGTCCCAACCAGCGCCCACGACCAGTGGTTATAAAGCACCGATACCTGGTCCCAACCCACGACCAGTGGTTATAAAGCACCGACACCTGGTCCCAACCAGCGCCCACGACCAGTGGTTATAAAGCACCGATACCTGGTCCCAACCAGCGCCCACGACCAGTGGTTATAAAGCACCGATACCTGGTCCCAACCAGCGCCCACGACCAGTGGTTATAAAGCACCTATACCTGGTCCCAACCAGCGCCCACGACCAGTGGTTATAAAGCACCGATACCTGGTCCCAACCAGCGCCCACGACCAGTGGTTATAAAGCACCGATACCTGGTCCCAACCAGCGCCCACGACCAGTGGTTATAAAGCACTGATACCTGGTCCCAACCAGCGCCCACGACCAGTGGTTATAAAGCACCGATACCTGGTCCCAACCCACGACCAGTGGTTATAAAGCACCGATACCTGGTCCCAACCCACGACCAGTGGTTATAAAGCACCGATACCTGGTCCCAACTAGCGCCCACGACCAGTGGTTATAAAGCACCGATACCTGGTCCCAACCAGCGCCCACGACCAGTGGTTATAAAGCACCGATACCTGGTCCCAACCAGCACCCACGACCAGTGGTTATAAAGCACCGATACCTGGTCCCAACCAGCACCCACGACCAGTGGTTATAAAGCACCGATACCTGGTCCCAAACAGCACCCACGACCAGTGGTTATAAAGCACCGATACCTGGTCCCAACCAGCACCCACGACCAGTGGTTATAAAGCACCGATACCTGGTCCCAACCAGCGCCCACGACCAGTGGTTATAAAGCACCGATACCTGGTCCCAACCAGCGCCTACGGCCAGTGGTTATAAAGCACCGATACCTGGTCCCAACCAGCGCCCACGACCAGTGGTTATAAAGCACTGATACCTGGTCCCAACCAGCGCCCACGGCCAGTGGTTATAAAGCACCGATACCTGGTCCCAACCAGCGCCCACTGCCAGTGGTTATAAAGCACCGATACCTGGTCCCAACCAGCGCCCACGACCAGTGGTTATAAAGCACCGATACCTGGTCCCAACCAGCGCCCCACGACCAGTGGTTATAAAGCACCGATACCTGGTCCCAACCCACGACCAGTGGTTATAAAGCACCGATACCTGGTCCCAACCCACGACCAGTGGTTATAAAGCACCGATACCTGGTCCCAACCAGCGCCCACGACCAGTGGTTATAAAGCACCGATACCTGGTCCCAACCAGCGCCCACGACCAGTGGTTATAAAGCACCGATACCTGGTCCCAACCAGCGCCCACGACCAGTGGTTATAAAGCACCGATACCTGGTCCCAACCAGCACCCACGACCAGTGGTTATAAAGCACCGATACCTGGTCCCAACCAGCACCCACGACCAGTGGTTATAAAGCACCGATACCTGGTCCCAAACAGCACCCACGACCAGTGGTTATAAAGCACCGATACCTGGTCCCAACCAGCACCCACGACCAGTGGTTATAAAGCACCGATACCTGGTCCCAACCAGCGCCCACGACCAGTGGTTATAAAGCACCGATACCTGGTCCCAACCAGCGCCCACGACCAGTGGTTATAAAGCACCGATACCTGGTCCCAAACAGCGCCCACGACCAGTGGTTATAAAGCACCGATACCTGGTCCCAACCAGCGCCCACGACCAGTGGTTATAAAGCACCGATACCTGGTCCCAACCCACGACCAGTGGTTATAAAGCACCGACACCTGGTCCCAACCAGCGCCCACGACCAGTGGTTATAAAGCACCGATACCTGGTCCCAACCAGCGCCCACGACCAGTGGTTATAAAGCACCGATACCTGGTCCCAACCAGCGCCCACGACCAGTGGTTATAAAGCACCGATACCTGGTCCCAACCCACGACCAGTGGTTATAAAGCACCGACACCTGGTCCCAACCAGCGCCCACGACCAGTGGTTATAAAGCACCGATACCTGGTCCCAACCAGCGCCCACGACCAGTGGTTATAAAGCACCGATACCTGGTCCCAACCAGCGCCCACGACCAGTGGTTATAAAGCACCGATACCTGGTCCCAACCAGCGCCCACGACCAGTGGTTATAAAGCACCGATACCTGGTCCCAACCAGCACCCACGACCAGTGGTTATAAAGCACCGATACCTGGTCCCAACCAGCGCCCCACGACCAGTGGTTATAAAGCACCGATACCTGGTCCCAACCAGCGCCTACGGCCAGTGGTTATAAAGCACCGATACCTGGTCCCAACCAGCGCCCACGACCAGTGGTTATAAAGCACTGATACCTGGTCCCAACCAGCGCCCACGGCCAGTGGTTATAAAGCACCGATACCTGGTCCCAACCAGCGCCCACGGCCAGTGGTTATAAAGCACCGATACCTGGTCCCAACCAGCGCCCACGACCAGTGGTTATAAAGCACCGATACCTGGTCCCAACCAGCGCCCACGACCAGTGGTTATAAAGCACCGATACCTGGTCCCAACCAGCGCCCCACGACCAGTGGTTATAAAGCACCGATACCTGGTCCCAACCCACGACCAGTGGTTATAAAGCACCGACACCTGGTCCCAACCAGCGCCCACGACCAGTGGTTATAAAGCACCGATACCTGGTCCCAACCAGCGCCCACGACCAGTGGTTATAAAGCACCGATACCTGGTCCCAACCAGCGCCCACGACCAGTGGTTATAAAGCACCGATACCTGGTCCCAACCCACGACCAGTGGTTATAAAGCACCGACACCTGGTCCCAACCAGCGCCCACGACCAGTGGTTATAAAGCACCGATACCTGGTCCCAACCAGCGCCCACGACCAGTGGTTATAAAGCACCGATACCTGGTCCCAACCAGCACCCACGACCAGTGGTTATAAAGCACCGATACCTGGTCCCAACCAGCGCCCACGACCAGTGGTTATAAAGCACCGATACCTGGTCCCAACCAGCGCCCACGACCAGTGGTTATAAAGCACCGATACCTGGTCCCAACCAGCACCCACGACCAGTGGTTATAAAGCACCGATACCTGGTCCCAACCAGCGCCCACGACCAGTGGTTATAAAGCACCGATACCTGGTCCCAACCAGCGCCCACGACCAGTGGTTATAAAGCAGCGTGTCATGGATGCGGCCAGAAACATCGGTTCTGACGGTAGTCGACGTCAAGGTCCAAAAGGTCTCATTCTTCAACGATTATTCCACAGCGGTTGTACGAAGGCGCAAAGCGTTTGATGAGGTGGAAGCTCGACTCTAGAGAATGAAGATGGACTACGCACTGCTGTGCCCGGCCACATTGAAGATTATGGTCAACGGATCGCCTAAAAACAACTCGACACATCTGAAGAGGCCGCTGCGTTTATCGACTCTCTCGGGTAAATAACCTTAAGCTGCACCTCCGTTGGATAACGCTTTATTTTATTTTGAATCTGATCATGAAACAGTGGGGTGAGTTCTCACGTGCTCCTGTTCAGTAACATTCGTATCGTTATTATTTTTCTTGCTAAAGTAGCTCAGACTGAGATATGTGTGGACCTGTATTGGTGCCCAGGCTTGGTTTTATGTGGAAGAGGCTCAATCATCTTCTAATGGATTTTTAATATTCCACATATATATAAAGGATGAGGTTATTGAGTGGCAATGCGGACTTAAGAGTCTACATTTGGAGAGTTGAAATCCCCTGCATGTTAGCTAGTAGGAAAACCCCTTTTTGGATCTTTACATGTTAAATTTTTTGGGGGGTTTAGTATAGTTCAGGGTTCAGGGTTCATATCGCTTGTTTATGCTCAGTGAGATAGAGGAGAGTTCAACACAATGGAAAAAAAGGTACCACCCCATTTTTACAGTAGGATTCAGTCTGGATATTGATTGGTCAAAGCGCAATGCCAGGTAACAGACTACGTGTACATGGAACATTAGAGGGAGCCATAACCCCATTAAAAGGAAGAAGGTACTGTCCTTTTTTTGAAGAAAAAAAAAAAGTAAATATTGATATTGCCCTGTTACAAGAAACTAAATTGAATGATAAGGAGCATCTGAAATTACAACAAGGGATGTTTGGTCAAGGGTTTTTCTCATCATTTACATCCAGAAGTAGAGGTGTAGCAATTCTTGTGCAAAAAGAACCTACCACTTCAGGTCGTGAAAGATAAATCGCTTTGTTATAATTTAATGGTACTTTACAAGGGCAGAACATTTCCATAGTGAATATTTACTCTGCCCACCCCCCCCTGACTTCCTCACTAAGGTATCTCTAGACTTTTCAGAATTAAACTCAATTTGGAGGAGATGTTTAATTGTTTGGTTGAAATCCCCCTTAATGATAAGCTTCCCAGCGGTATAGCCTCACTCTCTCCTCAAAGCTAAGTCACTTACAGCTATTTGTGATGATCTGGGGGGGGGGGGGTTATGCTGATGTTTGGAGAGCTTTTCATCTCCTCCAACAGAGAGTTCACGTTTCTTTTCTCTCTGCACCTCATGGATGTCAGACTATTTTTTTAATGCCCAGGACGTCGCTGCAGTCTGTTTTATCCGCTTGAGGATAGGAAGCATAGTCATATCTGATCGTGCGGAGGTGATCCTGGACATAGAACTCAACGGGGACATTCAATCAGTCAAGACATTGGAGGTTGAATACAACCATTCTTAACGGGGACATTCAATCAGTCATGACATTGGAGGTTGAATACAACCATTCTTAACGGGGACATTCAATCAGTCATGACATTGGAGGTTGAATACAACCATTCTTAACGGGGACATTCAATCAGTCAAGACATTGGAGGTTGAATACAACCATTCTTAAAGACCATACATTCACATCACATTCTATTACAGAGTTGAAAGCATTTTTTCTCTATTAACTCTCAATCAACAGATAAACCCCCTCGCTCCTTTGGGAAACCTGTAAGGCGTACGCCAGGGGTCTGATGATGTAAGAGGGCGGAAAAAAGCGTGAAAAGCAACAAAACAAACCACTTGAGGGTGAATTAGGAACTAAAGAGAAGGACTACATTAAAACTCCCACAAAGCAGAATAGAACATAATAGACTAGAGTAGAATAGAACAATAGAATAGAACAAAGCAGAATTGAGTAGAACATAATAGAACAAAGCAGAATAGAACATAATAGAGTAGAACAGAATAGAACAAAGCAGAATAGAACATAATAGAATAGAGTAGAATAGAACAGAACAAAGCAGAATAGAACATAATAGAATAGAGTAGAATAGAACAGAACAAAGCAGAATAGAACATAATAGAATAGAGTAGAATAGAACAGAACAAAGCAGAATAGAACATAATAGAATAGAATCCTGCCCTATTAAAGGAAACATCAGTCATTAGATCAACGTTGGGACTCTCTCCTAACACAGGACGCTGAAAAGAAAATGAGATTTGTCAAAGCAAAAGCTTTATGAGCGATGGCGATAAGCCGGGGAAAGTACTTGGCGTAACCTAGCTAAAAAAAACGAGAGCTGACTCGCAGTCAATTGCGGCTATTACTGATTCTGATGGCAATCCATTTATATGAAAAAATAAATTGATTTAAATGACTCATTTTAAGAAATGTTATGCTAATCTTTACGCCTTAGAACTGCCAAATGACCCACCCAAGTTAATGGGGAACTTCTTTTCTAAGATCGAGCTCCCTACTATCTCCGAAGAACAGAGGTCTCTCCTTAATGCCCCTATTACCGATGTTAGGGTTGAACTGGCTATTTGTTTGCATAACCTATATAATATACCGGGGAAGCTATGCTACAATATTAAGTATATAAACTACGGATAAATTAAATGTTGAAGACAAGAAGAACTACAACCGGCAACAGGAAGTGCGTCACGAGGCTGGGATCAGCCTGCACGCCGACGACAGGAGGAGCAAGTTTAAACCACGCTCCTCCTCCCTCGGACAGACCGGCATTGAGCAGGAACTATCTCTGTCAGATAATAAAAGAGAGAACAAAGGAGGAGTCGTTCTCTTCTCTGTCTGCCCTGCGAGGTGTCACAGAGAGACCGTATACGAACGACATATTTACCATACACGTGTTTGCATTAATTAAAGTACAGATAAATTAGAAGTTAATATGTACTGACTATTTTGTTCTGATACCAGAAAAGAACTGTCGCAACATTAACACTGAGGAAGAGATAACGTCCGCAATTAAGAAAACAATTAAAAACGGGTGAAAGGTTTTATATGAGTTCTTGCTTGTTAGCGGCCCACATCTGACAGCTGTATAGGTTATAATGGTAGCAGGACCCTGGTCCTATATGTTCCATTCCTTATATAGCCATTCTGTCTCAGCTCTTCAAAGTGGACAGCCTAAATGCTGCTAATAATGGAAATGGAATCAGAGTCATGAGTTTTGCTCCCACACTATCTAAGGCATATTGGGCAGGGCTAGGGGCTCTTCAGTGAAATAGGACGATAATCACTAACCAAAACAGCAATAGACGAGGCCTATTTACATTAGGGGAGGCACGTGTAGCCGAGTGATCATAGGGTCCAGTGAGTAGCACTAGATGAGTCAGGGAGCCGATTCAGTCATCGCTACTATGCTAGGCGAGCTGGAGACACAGCGATTCAGACAGCTAGCAGGCCGGGGCTAGCAGGCCGGGGCGAGCTGGAGACACAGCGATTCAGACAGCTAGCAGGCCGGGGCGAGCTGGAGACACAGCGATTCAGACAGCTAGCAGGCCGGGGCGAGCTGGAGACACAGCGATTCAGACAGCTAGCAGGCCTGGGCTAGCAGGCCGGGGCTAGCAGGCCGGGGCTAGCAGGCCGGGGCTAGCAGATGGGCATCAGGTGACGTCGCAACGGAAGAGCCTGTTGAAACCACCTCGGGCGGTTACGTCGGCAGACCAGTCGTGGTGGATCAGCGGGGCTCCGTGTCGGCAGACCAGTCGTGATGGATCAGCGGGGCTCCGTGTCGGCAGACCAGTCGTGGTGGATCAGCGGGGCTCCGTGTCGGCAGACCAGTCGTGGTGGATCAGCGGGGCTCCGTGTCGGCAGACCAGTCGTGATGGATCAGCGGGGCTCCGTGTCGGCAGACCAGTCGTGATGGATCAGCGGGGCTCCGTGTCGGCAGACCAGTCGTGATGGATCAGCGGGCTCCGTGTCGGCAGACCAGTCGTGATGGATCAGCGGGGCTCCGTGTCGGCAGACCAGTCGTGGTGGATCAGCGGGGCTCCGTGTCGGCAGTAAAGGGTCCAGGCCATTGTAGTGAACATTGTAGTATTGTATAGTATAGTATAGTATTGTATTGTAGCCCAGGAGGCGTTGTAGTATTGTATAGTATAGTATAGTATTGTATTGTAGCCCAGGGATTGGCTGGTGGACCTCTTTGGCTAGCTGGGAGATGGAGAATAGAGTAGAACAGAGTAGAACAAAGCAGAATAGAACATAATAGAATAGAGTAGAATAGAACAGAACAAAGCAGAATAGAACATAATAGAATAGAGTAGAACAGAGTAGAACAAAGCAGAATAGAACATAATAGAATAGAGTAGAATAGAACAGAACAAAGCAGAATAGGAACATAATAGAATAGAGTAGAATAGAACAGAACAAAGCAGAATAGAACATAATAGAATAGAGTAGAATAGAACAGAACAAAGCAGAATAGAACATAATAGAATAGAGTAGAATAGAACAGAACAAAGCAGAATAGAACATAATAGAGTAGAATAGAACAGAATAGAGTAGAATATAATAGAACAAAGCAGAATAGAATATAATAGAACAAAGCAGAATAGAACATAATAGAATAGAGTAGAATAGAACAATAGAATAGAACAAAGCAGAATTGAGTAGAACAGAATAGAACAAAGCAGAATAGAACATAATAGAGTAGAACAGAATAGAACAAAGCAGAATAGAACATAATAGAATAGAGTAGAACAGAATAGAACAAAGCAGAATAGAACATAATAGAATAGAGTAGAACAGAATAGAACAAAGCAGAATAGAACATAATAGAGTAGAATAGAACAGAACAAAGCAGAATAGAATAGAGTAGAATAGAACAATAGAATAGAACAACGCAGAATTGAGTAGAACATAATAGAGTAGAACAGAGTAGAATAGAATATAAATTAGTAGAATAGAACAAAGTAGAATAGAGTAGAACAGAATAGAATATAACAAAGTAGGATAGAGTAGAATGGAAAAGAGTAGAATAGAACAATAGAACAAAGCAGAATTGAGTAGAACATAATAGAATAGAGTAGAATAGAACAGAGTAGAATAGAATATAAACGAGTATAATAGAATAGAACAAAGTAGAATAGAGTAGAATATAATATAATAGAGTACAATAGAACAGAATAGAGTAGAATATAATAGAGTACAATAGAGTAGAGTACAATAGAACAGAACATAATAGAGTAGAACAGAATATAACAGAATAGAATATAACAAAGTAGAATAGAGTAGAACAGAATGGAACAGAGTAGAGCAGAATAGAAAATAATAGAATAGAGTAGAACAGAACAAAGCAGAATAATAGAATAAAATAGAGTAGAACAGAACAAAGCAGAATAATAGAACAAAATAGAGTACAACAGAACAAAGCAGAATAGAGTAGAACGGAATAGAACAAAACAGAATGGAACAGTAGAATAGAACAGAATAGATTAGAATAGAACAGAATAGAGTAGAACGAATAGAACAAAACAGAATGGAACAGTAGAATAGAACAGAATAGAATAGAACAGAATAGAGTAGAACGAATAGAACAAAACAGAATGGAACAGTAGAATAGAACAGAATAGATTAGAATAGAACAGAATAGAGTAGAACGAATAGAACAAAACAGAATGGAACAGTAGAATAGAACAGAATAGATTAGAATAGAACAGAATAGAGTAGAACGGAATAGAACAAAACAGAATGGAACAGTAGAATAGATTAGAATAGAACAGAATAGAGTAGAACGGAATAGAACAAAGCCGAATAGAACAGAATAGAACAAAGCAGAAAAGAACAAAGCAGAATAGAGTAGAACAGAATAGAGTAGAATAGAATGGAACAGAATAGAGTAGAATAGATTCCAGTAGAATATAATATAGTAGAATAGAATGGAACAGAATAGAGTAGAATAGATTCCAGTAGCATATAATATAGTAGAATAGAATGGAACAGAATAGAGTAGAATAGATTCCAGTAGAATATAATATAGTAGAATAGAATGGAACAGAATAGAGTAGAATAGATTCCAGTAGAATAGAATGGAACAGAATAGAGTAGAATAGATTCCAGTAGAATAGAGTAGAATAGAACAGAATAGATTCCAGTAGAATAGAATGGAACAGAATAGAGTAGAATAGATTCCAGTAGAATAGAATGGAACAGAATAGAGTAGAATAGATTCCAGTAGAATAGAGTAGAATAGAACAGAATAGATTCCAGTAGAATAGAATGGAACAGAATAGAGTAGAATAGATTCCAGTAGAATAGAATGGAACAGAATAGAGTAGAATAGATTCCAGTAGAATAGAATGGAACAGAATAGAGTAGAATAGATTCCAGTAGAATAGAGTAGAATAGAACAGAATAGATTCCAGTAGAATAGAATGGAACAGAATAGAGTAGAATAGATTCCAGTAGAATATAATATAGTAGAATAGAATGGAACAGAATAGAGTAGAATAGATTCCAGTAGAATAGAATGGAACAGAATAGAGTAGAATAGATTCCAGTAGAATAGAATGGAACAGAATAGAGTAGAATAGATTCCAGTAGAATAGAGTAGAATAGAACAGAATAGATTCCAGTAGAATAGAATGGAACAGAATAGAGTAGAATAGATTCCAGTAGAATATAATATAGTAGAATAGAATGGAACAGAATAGAGTAGAATAGATTCCAGTAGAATAGAATGGAACAGAATAGAGTAGAATAGATTCCAGTAGAATAGAGTAGAATAGAACAGAATAGATTCCAGTAGAATAGAATGGAACAGAATAGAGTACAATAGATTCCAGTAGAACTGTTACGTCCTGGCCAGTATAAGGTTAATTGTTATTGTAGTTTGGTCAGGACGTGGCAGAGGGTATTCGTTTTATGTGGTTCGGGGTGGTGTGTTTGTTGAAGGGGCATTTGATTTAAGTATTCCGGGGTTTTTGGGCACTGTTTGGTTTTCATGTATTCTATGTTTAGTCTAGTATGTCTGTTTCTATGTTTTGGTTAATTGGGGTTGGGACTCTCAGTTGAAGGCAGGTGTTGTCTATTTGCCTTTGATTGAGAGTCCCATATATTAGGGTGTGTTTGTTATTTGTGGGAGATTGTTCCGTGTTTAGTGTGTGTCAACATTACAGGACTGTCAGTTTATCGTTCGTTCTCTTTTGTTATTTTTGTGTTCATTTTGGAGTTAATAAATGTTCAAAATGAACAACCGCATGCCTGCTGCGTTTTGGTCCTCCTTCACCGACGACAAGTGTGACAAGAACAGAATAGAGTAGAATAGATTCCAGTAGAATAGAGTAGAATGGAACAGAATAGAGTAGAATAGATTCCAGTAGAATAGAGTAGAATAGATTCCAGTAGAATAGAGTAGAATAGAATAGATTCCAGTAGAACAGAATAGAGTAGAATAGATTCCAGTAGAATAGAGTAGAATAGAACAGAATAGATTCCAGTAGAATAGAATGGAACAGAATAGAGTAGAATAGATTCCAGTAGAATAGAATGGAACAGAATAGAGTAGGATAGATTCCAGTAGAATAGAATGGAACAGAATAGAGTAGAATAGATTCCAGTAGAATAGAGTAGAATAGAACAGAATAGATTCCAGTAGAATAGAATGGAACAGAATAGAGTAGAATAGATTCCAGTAGAATATAATATAGTAGAATAGAATGGAACAGAATAGAGTAGAATAGATTCCAGTAGAATAGAATGGAACAGAATAGAGTAGAATAGATTCCAGTAGAATAGAATGGAACAGAATAGAGTAGAATAGATTCCAGTAGAATAGAGTAGAATAGAACAGAATAGATTCCAGTAGAATAGAATGGAACAGAATAGAGTAGAATAGATTCCAGTAGAATATAATATAGTAGAATAGAATGGAACAGAATAGAGTAGAATAGATTCCAGTAGAATAGAATGGAACAGAATAGAGTAGAATAGATTCCAGTAGAATAGAGTAGAATAGAACAGAATAGATTCCAGTAGAATAGAATGGAACAGAATAGAGTACAATAGATTCCAGTAGAACTGTTACGTCCTGGCCAGTATAAGGTTAATTGTTATTGTAGTTTGGTCAGGACGTGGCAGAGGGTATTCGTTTTATGTGGTTCGGGGTGGTGTGTTTGTTGAAGGGGCATTTGATTTAAGTATTCCGGGGTTTTGGGCACTGTTTGGTTTTCATGTATTCTATGTTTAGTCTAGTATGTCTGTTTCTATGTTTTGGTTAATTGGGGTTGGGACTCTCAGTTGAAGGCAGGTGTTGTCTATTTGCCTTTGATTGAGAGTCCCATATATTAGGGTGTGTTTGTTATTTGTGGGAGATTGTTCCGTGTTTAGTGTGTGTCAACATTACAGGACTGTCAGTTTATCGTTCGTTCTCTTTTGTTATTTTTGTGTTCATTTTGGAGTTAATAAATGTTCAAAATGAACAACCGCATGCCTGCTGCGTTTTGGTCCTCCTTCACCGACGACAAGTGTGACAAGAACAGAATAGAGTAGAATAGATTCCAGTAGAATAGAGTAGAATGGAACAGAATAGAGTAGAATAGATTCCAGTAGAATAGAGTAGAATAGATTCCAGTAGAATAGAGTAGAATAGAATAGATTCCAGTAGAACAGAATAGAGTAGAATAGATTCCAGTAGAATAGATTCCAGTAGAATAGAGTAGAATAGATTCCAGTAGAATAGAGTCCAGTAGAATAGAATAGAGTAGAATAGATTCCAGTAGAATAGATTCCAATAGAATAGAGTCCAGTAGAATAGATTCAAGTAGAACAGAGTAGAATAGATTCCAGTAGAATAGAGTAGAATAGATTCCAGTAGAATAGAACAGAGTAGAATAGATTCCAGTAGAATAGATTCCAGTAGAATAGAGTAGAATAGATTCCAGTAGAATAGAACAGAGTAGAATAGATTCCAGTAGAATAGATTCCAGTAGAATAGAGTAGAATAGATTCCAGTAGAATAGATTCCAGTAGAATAGAGTCCAGTAGAATAGATTCCAGTAGAATAGAGTAGAATAGAATAGATTCCAGTAGAATAGAGTAGAATAGATTCCAGTAGAATAGATTCCAGTAGAATAGATTCCAGTAGAATAGAGTAGAATAGATTCCAGTAGAATAGATTCCAGTAGAATAGATTCCAGTAGAATAGAGTAGAATAGATTCCAGTAGAATAGATTCCAGTAGAATAGAGTCCAGTAGAATAGATTCCAGTAGAATAGAGTAGAATAGAATAGATTCCAGTAGAATAGAGTAGAATAGATTCCAGTAGAATAGATTCCAGTAGAATAGATTCCAGTAGAATAGATTCCAGTAGAATAGAGTAGAATAGATTCCAGTAGAATAGAGTAGAATAGATTCCAGTAGAATAGATTCCACCACTGTGAGTGAGGTACATGTCTTTAATCAGAACCTATTCTATAACTGTTCACAACCAGGTCCACTCCAGTGTGTGTGTGTGTGTGTGTGTGTGTGTGTGTGTGTGTGTGTGTGTGTGTGTGTGTGTGTGTGTCAAGTCAAGAGTATTTGTCATATGCACAGGACATGCATGGTACGCTGTCCAATAAAATGCTTACTACAGGTTCACCAATCAACAATGCAGCATCATAATTAAATGCTTCAAATCACATTTTATTGGTCACATGGTTAGCAGATGTTATTGGTCCATACACATGGTTAGCAGATGTTATTGGTCACATGGTTAGCAGATGTTATTGGTCACATGGTTAGCAGATGTTATTGGTCACATGGTTAGCAGATGTTATTGGTCACATGGTTAGCAGATGTTATTGGTCACATGGTTACCAGATGTTATTGATCACATGGTTAGCAGATGTTATTGGTCACATGGTTAGCAGATGTTATTGGTCACATGGTTAGCAGATGTTATTGGTCACATGGTTAGCAGATGTTATTGGTCCATACACATGGTTAGCAGATGTTATTGGTCACATGGTTAGCAGATGTTATTGGTCACATGGTTAGCAGATGTTATTGGTCACATGGTTAGCAGATGTTATTGGTCACATGGTTAGCAGATGTTATTGGTCCATACACATGGTTAGCAGATGTTATTGGTCACATGGTTAGCAGATGTTATTGGTCACATGGTTAGCAGATGTTATTGGTCCATACACATGGTTAGCAGATGTTATTGGTCACATGGTTAGCAGATGTTATTGGTCCATACACATGGTTAGCAGATGTTATTGGTCACATGGTTAGCAGATGTTATTGGTCACATGGTTAGCAGATGTTATTGGTCACATGGTTAGCAGATGTTATTGGTCACATGGTTAGCAGATGTTATTGGTCACATGGTTAGCAGATGTTATTGGTCCATACACATGGTTAGCAGATGTTATTGGTCACATGGTTAGCAGAAGTTATTGGTCACATGGTTAGCAGATGTTATTGGTCCATACACATGGTTAGCAGATGTTATTGGTCACATGGTTAGCAGATGTTATTGGTCACATGGTCAGCAGATGTTATTGGTCACATGGTTAGCAGATGTTATTGGTCACATGGTTAGCAGATGTTATTGGTCCATACACATGGTTAGCAGATGTTATTGGTCACATGGTTAGCAGATGTTATTGGTCACATGGTCAGCAGATGTTATTGGTCACATGGTTAGCAGATGTTATTGGTCCATACACATGGTTAGCAGATGTTATTGGTCACATGGTTAGCAGATGTTATTGGTCCATACACATGGTTAGCAGATGTTATTGGTCCATACACATGGTTAGCAGATGTTATTGGTCACATACACATGGTTAGCAGATGTTATTGGTCCATACACATGGTTAGCAGATGTTATTGGTCACATGGTTAGCAGATGTTATTGGTCACATGGTTAGCAGATGTTATTGGTCCATACACATGGTTAGCAGATGTTATTGGTCACATGGTTAGCAGATGTTATTGGTCACATGGTCAGCAGATGTTATTGGTCACATGGTTAGCAGATGTTATTGGTCCATACACATGGTTAGCAGATGTTATTGGTCACATGGTTAGCAGGTGTTATTGGTCCATACACATGGTTAGCAGATGTTATTGGTCCATACACATGGTTAGCAGATGTTATTGGTCACATACACATGGTTAGCAGATGTTATTGGTCCATACACATGGTTAGCAGATGTTATTGGTCACATGGTTAGCAGATGTTATTGGTCACATGGTTAGCAGATGTTATTGGTCACATGGTTAGCAGATGTTATTGGTCACATGGTCAGCAGATGTTATTGGTCACATGGTTAGCAGATGTTATTGGTCACATGGTTAGCAGATGTTATTGGTCACATGGTTAGCAGATGTTATTGGTCACATAGTTAGCAGATGTTATTGGTCACATGGTTAGCAGATGTTATTGGTCACATGGTTACCAGATGTTATTGGTCCATACACATGGTTAGCAGATGTTATTGGTCCATACACATGGTTAGCAGATGTTATTGGTCACATGGTTAGCAGATGTTATTGGTCCATACACATGGTTAGCAGATGTTATTGGTCACATGGTTAGCAGATGTTATTGGTGACATGGTTAGCAGATGTTATTGGTCCATACACATGGTTAGCAGATGTTATTGGTCACATGGTTAGCAGATGTTATTGGTCACATGGTTAGCAGATGTTATTGGTCCATACACATGGTTAGCAGATGTTATTGGTCACATAGTTAGCAGATGTTATTGGTCACATGGTTAGCAGATGTTATTGGTCACATGGTTAGCAGGTGTTATTGGTCCATACACATGGTTAGCAGATGTTATTGGTCCATACACATGGTTAGCAGATGTTATTGGTCACATAGTTAGCAGATGTTATTGGTCACATGGTTAGCAGATGTTATTGGTCCATACACATGGTTAGCAGATGTTATTGGTCACATGGTTAGCAGATGTTATTGGTCACATGGTTAGCAGATGTTATTGGTCCATACACATGGTTAGCAGATGTTATTGGTCACATGGTTAGCAGATGTTATTGGTCACATGGTTAGCAGATGTTATTGGTCCATACACATGGTTAGCAGGTGTTATTGGTCACATGGTTAGCAGATGTTATTGGTCACATGGTTAGCAGATGTTATTGGTCCATACACATGGTTAGCAGGTGTTATTGGTCACATGGTTAGCAGATGTTATTGGTCACATGGTTAGCAGGTGTTATTGGTCACATGGTTAGCAGGTGTTAATGTGAGTGTAGCGAAATGCTTGTGCTTCTAGTTCCGACAGTGCAGTAATATCTAACAAGTAATCTACCAATTCCCCAACAACTACCTAATAACCACACATCTAAAGGGGTGAATGAGAATATGTACATATAAATATATGGATGAGTGATGGCTGAGCGGCATCGGCAAGGTGCAGTAGATGGTATATAGTACAGTATATACATATGAGATGAGTAATGTAGGGTATGTAAACATTATATAAAGTGGCTAGTGATACATTTATTACATCCAATTATTAATTATTAAAGTGGCTGGAGTTGAGTCAGTATGTTGGCAGCAGCCTCTCAATGTTAGTGATGGCTGTTTAACAGTCTGATGGTCTGGAGAGAGAAGCTGTTTTTCAGTCTCTTGGTCCCCGCTTTGATGCACCTGTACTGACCTCGCCTTCTGGATGGTAGCGGTGTGAACAGGCAGTGGCTCTGGTGGTTGTTGTCCTTGATGATCTTTTTGGCCTTCCTGTGACATCGGGTGCTGTAGGTGTCCTGGAGGGCAGGTAGTTTCCCCCGGTGATGCGTTGTGCAGACCTCACTACCCTCTGGAGAACCTTACGGTTGTGGGCGGAGCAGCTGCCGTACCAGGCGGTGATACAGCCCGACAGGATGCTCTCGATTGTGCATCTGTAAAAGTTTGTGAGTGTTTTTGGTGACAAGGCAAATTTCTTCAGCCTCCTGAGGTTGAAGAGGCGCTGCTGCGCCTTCTTCACTACGCTGTCTGTGTGGGTGGACCATTTCAGTTTGTCCGTGATGTGTATGCCAAGGAACTTAAAACTTTCCACCTTCTCCACTACTGTCCCATCGATGTGGATAAGGGGGGGGTGCTCCCTCTGCTGTTTCCTAAAGTCCACGATCATCTCCTTTGTTTTGTTGACGTTGAGTGTGAGGTTATTTTCCTGACACCACACTCCGAGGGCCCTCACCTCCTCCCTGTAGGCCGTCTCGTCGTTGTTGGTAATCAAGCCTACCACTGTAGTGTCGTCTGCAAACTTGATGATTTGAGTTGGAGGCGTGCATGGCCAAGCAGTCGTGGGTGAACAGGCAGTACAGGAGAGGGCTGAGAACGCACCCTTGTGGGGCCCCAGTGTTGAGGATCAGCGGGGTGGAGATGTTGTTACCTACCCTCACCACCTGGGGGCGGCCCGTCAGAAAGTCCAGGACCCAGTTGCACAGGGCGGGGTTGAGACCCAGGGCCTCGAGCTTAATGACGAGTTTGGAGGGTACTATGGTGTTAAATGCTGAGCTGTAATCAATGAACAGCATTCTTACATAGGTATTCCTCTTGTCCAGATGGGTTTGCGATTGCGTCGTCCGTGGACCTATTGGGGCGGTAAGCAAATTGGAGTGGGTCTAGGGCGTCAGGTAGGGTGGAGGTGATATGGTCCTTGACTAGTCTCTCAAAGCACTTCATGATGACAGAAGTGAGTGCCACGAAGCGTTAGTCGTTTAGTTCAGTTACCTTAGCTTTCTTGGGAACAGGAACAATGGTGGCCATCTTGAAGCATGTGGGAACAGCAGACTGGGATAGGGAGAGATTGAATATGTCCATAAACACACCAGCCAGCTGGTCTGCGCATGCTCTGAGGACGTGGCTAGGGATGCCGTCTGGGCCGGCAGCCTTGCGAGGGTTAACACGTTTAAATGTTTTCCTCATGTTGGCTGCAGTGAAGGAGAGCCCGCAGGTTTTGGTAGCGGGCCGTGTCAGTGGCACTGTATTGTCCTCAAAGCGAGCGAAGAAGTTGTTTGGTTTGTCTGGGAGCAAGACATCGGTGTCCACGACGGGGCTGGTTTTCCTTTTGTAGTCCGTGATTGTCTGTAGACCCTGCCACATACCTCTCGTGTCTGAGCTGTTGAATTGCGACTCTACTTTGTCTCTATACTGACGCTTAGCTTGTTTGATTGCCTTGCGGAGGGAATAGCTACACTGTTTGTATTCGGTCATGTTTCCGGTCGCCTTGCCATGATTAAAAGCAGTGGTTCGCACGCTTTCAGTTTTACGCGAATGCTGCCATCAATCCACGGTTTCTGGTTGGGGGAAGGTTTTAATAGACGCCGTGGGTACAACATCACCGATGCACTTGCTAATAAACTCGCTCACCGAATCAGCGTAGACATCAATGTTATCGTCCGATGCTATCCGGAACATATCCCAGTCCACGTGATCGAAGCAATCTTGAAGCGTGGAATCAGATTGGTCGGACCAGCGTTGAACAGACCTGAGCGCTGACTACAGCTTCACCCAATGTGACATAGTAATGAAATGCTGACTACAGCTTCACCCAATGTGACATAGTAATGAAATGCTGACTACAGCTTCACCCAATGTGACATAGTAATGAAATGCTGACTACAGCTTCACCCAACGTGACATAATAATGAAATGCTGACTACAGCTTCACCCAACGTGACATAGTAATGAAATGCTGACTACAGCTTCACCCAATGTGACATAGTAATGAAATGCTGACTACAGCTTCACCCAACGTGACATAGTAATGAAATGCTGACTACAGCTTCACCCAACGTGACATAGTAATGAAATGCTGACTACAGCTTCACCCAATGTGACATAATAATGAAATGCTGACTACAGCTTCACCCAACGTGACATAGTAATGAAATGCTGACTACAGCTTCACCCAACGTGACATAGTAATGAAATGCTGACTACAGCTTCACCCAACGTGACATAGTAATGAAATGCTGACTACAGCTTCACCCAACGTGACATAGTAATGAAATGCTGACTACAGCTTCACCCAACGTGACATAGTAATGAAATGCTGACTACAGCTTCACCCAACGTGACATAGTAATGAAATGCTGACTACAGCTTCACCCAAAGTGACATAGTAATGAAATGCTGACTACAGCTTCACCTATCAACAATTTTGTATTTTATTTAAAGACAGTTAAAAATTGTTATCTACAACGACGGCCTACCCCGGCCAAACCAGGACGACGCTGGGACAATTGTGCGTCGCCCCTATTTGACTCCCAGACTAGGAGGAAATACGTTAAGGATAATACAAATTAGCCCAATGGAATAAAACATATACAGTCAATTTAGAAAAGCAAGCAAAGTGAGGAATTACACAGAAATATACATTGGCTTTTTAAAAACACATTAAATACACATTAAATAGCAAAGTTGAGAGGCAGCCTGCAAAACGCATGCCATTCCCGGTGTGTGTGTGTGTGTGTGTGTGTGTGTGTGTGTGTGTGTGTGTGTGTGTGTGTGTGTGTGTGTGTGTGTGTGTGTGTGTGTGTGTGTGTGTGTGTGTGAAGTGTGTGTGAGGTGAGTGTGTGTGTGGTGTGTGTGTGTGTGTGTGTGTGTGTCTGTGTGTGTGAGGTGTGTGTGTGTGTGTGTGAGGTGTGTGTGTGTGTGTGTGTGTGGTGTGTGTGTGAGGTGTGTGTGTGTGTGTGTGTGTGTGTCTGTGTGTGTGAGGTGTGTGTGTGTGTGAGGTGTGTGTGTGTGTGTGTGTGTGTGTGTGTGTGTGAGGTGAGTGTGTGTGTGTGTGAGGTGAGTGTGTGTGTGGTGTGTGTGTGAGGTGTGTGTGTGTGTGTGAAGTGTGTGTGAGGTGAGTGTGTGTGTGGTGTGTGTGTGTGTGTGTGTGTGTGTGTGTGTGTGTGTGTGTGTGTGTTACAGCAGGTCTTGCTCCACCCAGACAGTCTTCCTCTGTTCCTCCTGGATTCTGTCTTTCACCACTCTGATGAGGTCATCAGGCCCAGCCCATTCCTCAGGCTCCAGACACGCATAGAGGCATGGGACGCTCTCCAGCTCTCTCTCTCTGCTGCGACACACTCTGACAAACTCCTCCTCACTGTCCACACGCAGGGGCAGCTTCCTGTTGGAGACAGAGGTCAGGGGTTAGAGGTCAGGGGTTAGGGACGCTCTCCAGCTCTCTCTCTCTGCTGCGACACACTCTGACAAACTCCTCCTCACTGTCCACACGCAGGGGCAGCTTCCTGTTGGAGACAGAGGTCAGGGGTTAGAGGTCAGGGGTTAGGGACGCTCTCCAGCTCTCTCTCTCTGCTGCGACACACTCTGACAAACTCCTCCTCACTGTCCACACGCAGGGGCAGCTTCCTGTTGGAGACAGAGGTCAGGGGTTAGAGGTCAGGGGTTAGGAACACTCTCCAGCACTCTCTCTCTGCTCCGACACACTCTGACAAACTCTTCCTCACTGTCCACACGCAGGGGCAGCTTCCTGTTGGAGACAGAGGTCAGGGGTTAGAGGTCAGGGGTTAGGGACGCTCTCCAGCTCTCTCTCTCTGCTGCGACACACTCTGATAAACTCTTCCTCACTGTCCACACGCAGGGGCAGCTTCCTGTTGGAGACAGAGGTCAGGGGTTAGAGGTCAGGGGTTAGGGACGCTCTCCAGCTCTCTCTCTCTGCTGCGACACACTCTGACCTCCTCACTGTCCACACGCAGGGGCAGCTTCCTGTTGGAGACAGAGGTCAGGGGTTAGAGGTCAGGGGTTAGGAACACTCTCCAGCTCTCTCTCTCTGCTGCGACACACTCTGACCTCCTCACTGTCCACACGCAGGGGCAGCTTCCTGTTGGAGACAGAGGTCATGGGGTTAGAGGTGAGAGTACCTTAGCTTCCTGATGTTCTTGTCACAGATCTTGATGTGGATGATGATTGGGTAGATCTCTCTCCTCAGCAGGTCTTTAACACAGCTCACGTCAGCCTCCATCAAGCAGTGTTTACCCTGCGCCCACAACAGACCTGGGATCAAATACTATTAACACAGCTCACGTCAGCCTCCATCAAGCAGTGTTTACCCTGCGCCACAACAGACCTGGGATCAAATACTATTAACACAGCTCACGTCAGCCTCCATCAAGCAGTGTTTACCCTGCACCACAACAGACCTGGGATCAAATACTATTAACACAGCTCACGTCAGCCTCCATCAAGCAGTGTTTACCCTGCGCCACAACAGACCTGGGATCAAATACTATTAACACAGCTCACGTCAGCCTCCATCAAGCAGTGTTTACCCTGCACCACAACAGACCTGGGATCAAATACTATTAACACAGCTCACGTCAGCCTCCATCAAACAGTGTTTACCCTGCGCCACAACAGACCTGGGATCAAATACTATTAACACAGCTCACGTCAGCCTCCATCAAGCAGTGTTTACCCTGCGCCCACAACAGACCTGGGATCAAATACTATTAACACAGCTCACGTCAGCCTCCATCAAGCAGTGTTTACCCTGCGCCCACAACAGACCTGGGATCAAATACTATTAACACAGCTCACGTCAGCCTCCATCAAGCAGTGTTTACCCTGCG